>NC_071093.1:825000-1035000 GCF_027358695.1 Spea bombifrons
CTCCTTCTGGGTCTTTCAGGAACGCCACCAGGGACTGCGAGAGAGCAACAGAGAGGGGGGGATCTTAATGTCAGGGTAAAAACAGCCATTGTCACGAAGGGTACAAAAATCTGAAAGTCAGTCCGGTCACGAAGGGGTTAAAGGCATATAGACATTATTAATAACGCACGTTTGGGGGCTAATATTTACCCTGTGTGTCCCCGGCCTGTTGTATTCCGTGTGGAATGTTCCATCTCTACAAATGACAACAAAAGTGAACGTATTTTAAATGTAAAGCCCATTTTGGGGTTAAATTTTACACCCTTGTTTACTGTACAGCTGCACTTATCAGATACCCCGCAGACCCCCACTGGACCACCATCCACACCAGCTTCCTACTCACACAACACACAGCCGCATCCCCACTGCTCTCCGCTTTGCACCCACCTCTCTCCCATCAGCACTCTCTCCCCTCTCCACTCAGTACCCACGTTCCCCACTCACTTGTAATGCAGCAGCTCCAGCCCATTGGACTTGTTACTTGGATCCACCTTCATTTTCTTACAGAGCTTCCGGCCCTCGGAGTCACTAATGAGACAGAACATGGCGTTAGTTACACGTTCTTATAACAGAGAGAGAGACGGCGCTTCTTATAACCAGAGACGGTCGTCATCAGGCTGCCCCCATAACGACGCGACTTAATGCCAAGCGAATGAGCCTTCAGACTTATAGAGAGGTTCACACGCGCCCCACAATCCGCCCGCCCCGCAGGGGTGATTGTAACCGGAACGTACCCGCAGTCAATCCACGACACGGTCGCCGTGCCCTTCACGTCCTGAGCCACGTCCGATAACAGTTTGAGCTGCCGCTCGGCGGCAGAAGCTGCAAGAGGAAAAGAAAAAAAAGGCTTTGATACTCGTTCCTTTCATTCGTCGTCACTCCGTTCCGCTAGAGCTACGGAGACGGCGGTCTTCGGAAACGCAAAAAGTTATATATCAAGGAACTAATTATATAAGAGGAAAACATCTGGAAGCAAAGAGTTAAAGCGTCATTTTTATTTCCCCAAAAACCCCGGCTTCGCGGCTCAAAACGCGATTCTCGTTTCTCGCAGCCGCGCATGTTTTCAGCACAGCTGCTCTGCAGTCACACATCATCCTCACTCTCGCTCACGCTCACCTGATTTTGAGTACAAAGCCAGGACATTGTTCCGGGTGCGGAGGAGTTTCTTGAAGTCTTTGTGATCGCTGATTTTTTCTATGAGAGGGGAAACTTTCACCGTTAAGAGGCAGGAGGGCAGGATGATCTGAAAGAGGAGAGCAGTTGGTGAGGCTTGATACTCAATCAAAGGGGCAGGGGGGGGTCTATACGAGACCCCTCACCATGTGTGTTACATATCCTACATACTGCTGCATGAAACAAACATTCTCAGGAAAACACAACACGTGTCGGCAGATCGGCCCCCATCGGCCCGTCTAGTCTCCTGTTCCTGCTGTAAAGACTCAAACCTTAATCAGTCGTTGGTCTCGTCTTAGATTCAGGAGCCGTATGTCTATCCCATGCATGTTTAATACCCTCACTGTATTACCCTCTACCACCTCTGCTGGGAGGCTGTTCCACTTATCTAGCACCCCCTAATATAATAATGTAAATAATTTAATATAATAATAAATCCTGATTCAGCAGACACCGCAGCCTCCGGTCCCTTTAAACTTGTCTCCGCGCCGTTTCAATTCCGTCGGATTCTCATTGCACAGAACTCTATAGAATATTTACAATGCATTTAAGAACAATGTATCCGTACAGCGTGAATTCATTTCCCCGCAAGGTGTCCTGAAATAAGCCGGTTAGCGCTGTGTACACAGGGAGCGTCTCCAATTCCCACGCAGGAAAAGCAAATAAAAAACCCGCGAGTGACAAACGTCAAAAGAACCGAACGGATAAATACAAAGAGCCGCCGAGGAACTCAGCTGTGACAGAGCAAACGGCAGCTCTGATCACGGGCCGCCGCGGCCACCGCCTGCCAGGTCTGCGCGAGCCACGTCAACCTTCAGTAATGTGACCTGCGGCGTGACACGTATCACTAGACAATGCGACGCATCACACGCGTCACCCCGCTTCACCTGTCCCGCACGCCGCTGTGGAATCCGACGGAAGGAGCGGGGATCTGGATCCCAACAGATTCCGCCGAGTTCTATTTATACAACTCACAGAAAACTTCACGCGCGCGGTGTAATCCTGTGCGGGAAAATCAGCAGAAACAACAAAAAATGTGGTTTTTTTTCTGATGGACTTTACGCCTTTTTGCACTAGAGGGTGAGGGGCCCAGGGCTTTGTACCCAAAGGGTTAATAATGCAGGAAACCGGGTCACATCACCCCAGAGTAGGGTGCGGGGCCCTGGGAGTTGGACAGTCCTGCCAGGGGCCGCTGCCTACTCTAAATAACCACAAAGCAAACGGCTGGGCTGCCCCCGGCTCGATCCCGTCGCATTCCGCACTCCGTTTATTCACAATTCAGATTTATTAATTTTCTAACAAATCCTAAGAAGGAGCATCTTACCGAGTCATTTATAAAGTGTGTCGTGGCTGCTGTTTTGTATTACAACTCCCATCACTGCCAGGATGAAAAGACTATCCAAAAAAAAAGGACCCTGAATATGACAATGGCTGGGGGGTTGGGGTATTAAGGGGGGTATCTGGGTATATTAATAGAACAAGCAGTCTGAGAAACGAGAAGATCCACTTAATACCCCCTTATCAGCAGGAACGGCCTGGCCTCCCGGCCCTTTGCACTTTGACACAGGTTCTGCCGACGCGTTTCACACTGGAAACGCGTTACATTTAACACGATATCCCAGGGCATACGGAGAGCTCACGGAACGCGCCCCATGCCGACACCGGTTCACAGTAATCCAGCTCGCCCGCTATGATAGGAGAGGCTCCCGGGGGCCGCAGCTCCTAGGAACTTGTTAGGCTTAACCAGTGAGTGGGTGCATGGAATTACCTCCCGGCCAGTATGTTAATTACACTAATAGAACAATACTGCGGACGGACCGGTCTAGCAGCGGCTAAAGGATTGCCCGAGGATCTGGAGACGGAACAGACGCGAAAAACCAGTCGGGTGGATTAAAAGCGCAGCCCACGAGGGCCCCGGTCCATGCGCATGGAGAACACACGGAGCCACGGATTAAACTGCCCCTCAACGGGTAAAAAAACGCTCTCAATGCTTTTTAAACTTTTACAGAAAACCAGAAAAACCCAAGCGGGCCGACGCCGTTGGTCCAAAACGTCCCCAAAATACCTCAGTTTAACCCGTTAAATGCCTTTTAAAATGCAGCTGCCTTACTGACACAATTAAAGAACCCCCCCCCCCACTTCCTCTATATGAAGACTGGAGATTATCCAGGGGGGGGTCCGGCTGCACCCCCCATGCGTCTGCAAATAACTTCAAACAGATGAATATTAGAGGTTCCCGGAATAAATTCCTCCTGACGTACAGCGCTGCAGATATGGTAGCGCTATATAAACAATAATACCTGTTTTTAACACATGGATACCGCAGACCAAGCGCATGCCTAGTGATAAATAACTACCGGGGTCTTAAGGCGCAGATGACATTAGGTCAGCTTTATGAAGCCCACTTGCACCCAGACAGTCATAGTAGAGCCCATATGCAGGCCCCACGTCTCTGAAGAATTCATTGCCTGAACCACCTCCCCTGGCAGGCTGTTGTAGTCATCTACTACACTTTCACTGACCCATTAATCCCAAATGTCACATTCCTGAATTGTAAAATCTGATTCATGAAATTAAAACAAGTCAGAGGAGCGATAATTACAGAAAATGAAAAGGATTTCCCAGCATCAATCACAGCTTTTGGTAACTGGCAAGTACTGGCAGGAAGGCGACTCACACCGGTAGTGGGGGGGGGGCTCGCCGTGGGGTATCAGAGGTAGAGAGGGTGGTATGGCAGTGACAGGGAGCTTGGCCCGTCCCTAGGGGCCACAACAGGCCCTGCAACGACCGTACTGAAAGTGTCAGCCCCATAGCAGTGGCTCATGGCTGGGGGGGGGGGCAGATATCAGACAACAGATGGAAGAAAGTAAGGACTATGGGGCAAGTATAAGAGGGCATGGAGACGGTACCGCAGGATCAAGGTTCATACTGGAACGAACGGGGCAGGTATTATTGGGCACAGGGCAGTAAGTGGTGGGTATAGGGCAGTTACTGACTGCCTCAGGGCCAGTATCATGGAGTGTAAGGCTAGTGGGCACAGGGGTGGTATAAAGAGGTTAAGGGCAGGGGGCAGTTACTGGGGGGTACAGGACAGGGGGCAGTTACTGGGGGGTACAGGACAGGGGGCAGTTACTGGGGGGTACAGGACAGGGGGCAGTTACTGGGGGGTACAGGACAGGGGGCAGTTACTGGGGTTTACAAGGCAAGGGGCAGGTATTAAGGGGTGTAAGGTCGGAGAGGGCGGGGGGTAACTCCTGTAAGTTTCCCGGTCTTTGTCCCAGTAAGTTTCTTTCACACTTCCCGTTGCTCCCCCCTGTGAGCTGCCCCCACACACCCCGGTCCCCGGGCTCCCTGCACCGTGCGCGGAGAGGGCCCCTGCAGGGGGTCCGGGCTCAGCCACCTACCAGAATGAGCAGAAGCAGAAGCGGCCCCGGCGGCGACATCCTACCTCCCCAGCACTGCCTGACAGGAGCCATCACGGGGCTGCCACGTCTGAGCGCGCATGCGCACCGCTACGCACAGAGGCATGCTGGGGAATGTAGTTCATTCAGACACTTGAGGGAGGAGGGAGCTGAGCGCGTGTAAGACAGGTGGAGGGTTGTCTGCGCCGATATTACATTACATACGGTACTATTTATATTTACTTATATCAAATGTATGTATATATTATATATGATGTGCCCTAAGAGCCCCAATAATGTGTATAGAAACAGCCCGTTTAATTTATAAGCCGTTTCCTGCTAACAAAAACCCATTATTCTTATAAATGCCCCACTCAGTTATATAAATACCCCAGCCACGCCTCTAACCACACCCCCTGAGACAAAAGTGCCCCCTCTGTGGTAGTATGGAAGTTCGGGGGCATTAGCAGCGGCTATTAAATGTTCTCCAAATGGTGAGGTAAAAATGCCTCAAAAATGACCCGTTTTTTTAAGTTCTTCTCAGGAATTTGCATTAATTTCTGACGCTGCGGACGCTAAACGGAGCTTAATAACCCCAATCGATTCGTTATTTTTATTATTATTATTAACGTCAATATCTCAGTAACAATACTGTGGCCCCCGGGCGCTGAGCAGGCAGCAGCGGTGAAGCGGTTAACTCGCGCTGTCGGATTGTAGGATTTATTACAAAAAATCGAACAATTTCCTCTTTTTCTCCTCATCTGTTTCTCCTGAATTCTCGGCCGGCTTTACTGCGAGGCTGCGGGATATTTATGGATGTGATTTAGGTGCATGCGCCGGCCGAGCTGCTCCGGACGCGCCGCGGTGTAAATCTTCAGCCGCAACGTCAAAAAGTATAAAATATTAAAGAATAAACTGTTATTTCTGAGGACGGAGATACATTCATGACTTTATGAGAGAAGAGCCCCGCTGCGCAAGCGTTGGGGTATTTACTGGCAGATGGCGGTGAGAGTGGATCTTCACAATCCCTCAACCCACTGGGGGCACCCAGAATAACGGCGTTCACACAATTATTCCTCCCCGGTACCCGGCCGACATTCCCGCCCCCCAGCTTCAGAATGAGGAACGAGGCCTCAACAGTTTTGTTTAAAACGGATTTATTATGTTCCGCAATCCTACACGTTATTATTATTATTCATGTTTTATATAGCGCCATCATATTCCACAGCGCTGTACAAAGCCTGGACAGGACGTAACAAGCAGTATATAACAATTTGAGTGGTGAGGAGGGCCTTGCGCACAGGAGCTAACAATCTACAGATAACTCCAATTACACAGAATGTATCCTATATAATGGTGTTTACGGATTAAAATAATATATATACATCCCCCCCCCGTGTGTGCATCATGGAATCGGCCATCCTAACTTCCTGTTAAGGACAGGAAGTTAATCAGATAATGCTGGCTGTGCCACAGGCTGCCACCGGTCTCAGCTTCCATATTTATTGTCGTCATTTTAAACCAAATATCCTCAAAACAATTACCTTGACTGGCAAACAAAATGATCGATTTATAGATATTTATTCAGAAAGAGGTACTTTCAGAGAACTTTCGATTGTTTTGTTAAAAAACCCAACATTATGTTTACCTCTCACAGCGGCTGCAGCGGGCGACGTGAGTTGGATTACGATTGAAGGCTCCAGCGGATCAAGATTAGATTGTAAGCTCCTGTGCGCAGGGCCCTCCTCACCTGTTGTTCCTGTAAGTCTAATCGTTATGTTATATGCTGCTTGTCATGTCCCGGCAACTCATCGAGGGGGTTATGCAGCCAGCGCAGGGCCCTCCATACCATTTGTTTCTATTTGGTGCGCTGCTTGTCATGTCCTGTTTGTACAGCGCTGCGGAATATGATTGCGCTATATAAAACAATAAATAATATTAATAATTATTATTTTGGTGACATTATCAGTAAAAATCAGGAGTAATATAATGAACTAATTAATTTTGGGGTGTTTACTAGCATTTCCCCTGTTTCTTGCGTTTTTTGGCTGACCGGCGGAATTCTGTGCATGCGCGGCGGGTTCCTTTAGCGGCGCCGCGGGATTCGGGTTGGGGCAGCGGACGGAGGAGCCGCGTCACTCGTTCTTCTGTGAACATTTATGTGATTCTGTTTGTGGCCACCGGGGGTCCCTGGGACAAGCTGCAGGTAGGGCATTAGGCTGCGTTACTCCCTGTGCCCAGCACTGGATCCGTTTTATGTTTCTTTACCCTGGATATTAGCGAGCAGGTTGTGTCGGGCGCTTGGCTGCCATATCTCAGCGGAAACACTTTTTTAGGCGTTAGTGACCTACCACCTCGTCCTGGGCAGCTGTGCTGTTTGGCTCCCGGGGGCCGTTTTTATTAACTGGCTGTTGGTACAAAAAGCTGCGGCCATCAGCCGGGAGGATTCCGTCGCGCTGACGCACGCCATTCCACAGCCAAGGGTTTTAACCTTTAATAAATGGATCCCACGTGGTGTAATGCATTATCGCAAATGTACTCGATGTTTGCATACCGCCTGTCCTGCTGGCGCTGAGTGCCAGTCCCTACAGAGCAGAGGCCTCGCACCGTGTATTCATTATACCGTGCAGCGCACGCATTCATCAGCCGCGCATTAAACCTGTCCACGATTCGCCTAAACAGCTTCCAGCCTGCGCAGCACTTTTCTTTGGATAATTTTATAGGACACGGACCTTCCCGCCGATTGGAATATATCTTCCGCTAAACATTTTTAAACTGCCCAGCAGTTACTAAATTATCTAAAGTGTTTACAGTCATAAATCAGGCAGCACTGTGAGTCCTGCACCAGTTATAAAACAAACCAGCCATATAAGATGTAATGGAAGGAAGTTTTGCTTTACTGAGAGGGTGATAGATAAATGGAACAGCCTCCCAGCAGAAGTGGTAGAGGCAAATCCACTGAGACCAGACCAGGGACTGATTAAGGAGTCTTTACAGCAGGAGAGACGGGGGCCGACCTGCTGCCGTTACCACCTCCGGGCCACACCACTGGGGTTACTGCAGATGCATTGACACGCTCGCTCCTTTAACTAAAGCAGTCAGAACTGAACCCTTTTGGGATCCATCTATGTCATTTGCACCCTAAGTCTGCTGAATGGGCTACTGTACCGTCAACCAAAACGGGGTGCAGAGACGGCAACATCTACTCTAAAGAGACAGTCGCATAAAAACGGCTCCTTCAGGAGAGAATGGTGACCTTTGTAGATTCGATGATTAATGTGATGTTTAATGTGGATGCAAAGCATTGTGGGTAACGGAATGCAAATAACCGACCACGTGTCTGCAGCAGAGCCGCATGGAGTTATTGCGCGTACTTCCCAGCTTCGCCACCGGGTGTCGCTGCTGCATCACCTCTTTTATAAAGTTTAACAAAGAAAAAAAATCTATATTTTGTTGGATCCATAAAAGCCCAATTGTGTATAAAATGTGGGTCCAGATGCCGCGCACGGTTTGCTGACTCGCTGACAGCGTAAGGGGTGGAGAACGAGCCTGCGATGCGGAAAAGCTGCTGGTGTTAGCACGAGGCGCTGTCAGCCCCCCCCAAATATGTATTATTCCTGCAATTATCTTAAAATAACTCGACTCATCGAAGGAGAGAAACCCCGTTTTCCGGGTGAGATATGCAGATTTCCTGCTCTGTGCAGCCGCTGCTTTTATAAGCTATAATTAAGCGAGGGGAGCGCTAAATGCTTCCAGACCCCCAGGATGGTGGAAGGAAATTGGCCAATTTCACCCCCCGAGAGGTTAAAGGTCGGAATACGGTACATGAAAAGGAATCCGCATCCCTGCTTCCTGGCGAATAACCCGCATTGTACGGATATCATCGTCGAATCCTTATGTTATATATATATATATATACGGCTTGTTATGTCACATTTACCTATTGTACAGCGCTGTGGAATATGGCGGTGCTATATAAAACAATAAATAATAATAAAAGAAATAAGATGGGACATTCCGGTAAAAACCTGAGCGAGAACACATCCAGAAAACACACAAAATTAATAAATGATAAAACGTGGCTCAGCCGCGCATGAAGCGCCCCCCGCGGGGATTTCTGTCAGCTGTTTTCCCTTGCTTTAGGAAACTTACACCGAGGCACTTTAAAAATGACAATATTGGGAAAGTTCGGGCAAAATTGCCTAGTTTTCATAAATACGTGTCGGATCAGGAGTGAGATTTCTAGCTGTTCTCAAAGTGATTCCAGAATCTTCTCACATCGAATCCGGCCGACCGCCTGATATCCCCGGAATGCCTTAAATTAACCCCGTAGTGTGAGGCGTGGGAGCGAGAGGCGCCACGAGCGCAGGACACGTCAAGAAATCGACAACATTCATCCAAACCAAATATCCCTCATGTAAAAGAATGACTATTTTTGCTAAATCGTGGCATTTTGTACCAAGCTGCAGATTTTAGGCTTGTAAATTAGTCGAATTTTGCCCCCGTCGTGGTCTCTGTCCGCGTCGGCCCCCGCATAACTTTCATTCGCAGACTGCGGAAGCAAATCGAGCTTTTCTCAGGTTTTCAGACGACTCTTTAGCGTTTTAGAGACTTGCGAGATCATGAATATGTAAAAGAGGAATTTTTTTTAAAAAGCTGCGTTTGAAATGATTTTCTTCCGTGGGATGAGTCGCTGGCAGGGTTTAATTTTACTGCCGAGAGAGAGCAGGACTCACGCGGCAGACGCATTATTTACATCTCCCAACTTCCCATAAAACCCGCATTCTGACGGCTTAGTCTCTGGGTCTGCAGCCAAGTCGCGCTTAACCCTTTGAATGTTGAGCGTGCGTTAACTCTGACCTTTCTGGTTTGGGTGAAACATCATGAAAATGGTAACTTCTCACGTTAACTGCGCAGGTTGAAGGCCTTCGCCAAGGAGAAGCTCGCTGTGGCCTCTTGCATCCTCAGACCCGGAAAACCTCGAAGGAACCCAAATCAATGATGAACCCAGGATGGCGGTCAACAAAATGAAACACATACCTCCGAAATATCCCTGATCGGGAGCGACAGTCCCTACCTGGGACCCAAATCCCTGATGCCCCTCTTCCTTCCTCTGACTCCCCCCCCCCTGATGCCCCTCTCTCCTCCCCGATGCCCCTCTTTTCTAGGAGGTCAGAATGTTTGCTGGGTATGAGGGGATCGCAGGGTTCTACTTCCCTAAAAGCCCCGATAATGTGTATAGAAACAGCAGGAAGCGGCTTTATAAATTTTACGGGGTAAATAAAGCCATTATTATTCTTCTAAATGCCCCACCCAATTACAAAAATAGTCCCGTCCCAACCACACCCCTCATTCACCATTTTTATACGTTGTGAGTGGCGGAGCCGCCTGTACCTGTGCACTGGATCATGCGCAGCACTGAGGTGATCTGGACACACGCTTTTCACGTTTCTGACTTGCGCATGTCCAGTGCTGCCCCCTGCTGTACGCGGGATTCATAAACTCACAGAAGGGAATCCGTTACTCGCTTATATATACCAGGGAGCCTTGCTAAAGCCCCACCCACAAGATAGGCTGCTAACCACGCCCCTAAGCCAAGAGCGCCCTCTCTGGCTGTCAGAAGTATCACGAGGGATGTAAGTTTGGCGGCTATGGCGGGGAGAAGAGTTTTTTAACTGATTTGTTGTTTTATTAGATAATTCGACCTGGTGTGTATGGGGGGGGTCTAATGCCAGGGACAAGGCGGGGGGGTAGTTTTTGATGGTGCGTACGGGGCAAATAATTCCCTGTAACGCAGAGAGCTTTTAAAATAATTGTTTCTTCTCTGATAAAATTCCACGCAGGGTTTATTTAATTGCAACACAATTACGGGTACCTTTTCCCCATTAATTGACATAAAATTCCATCCCGTTGATTAACAGAGAGATAAACGCGGCACATTAAAAGTACGTGGACTCGTGGTCTGCTGCCCCACTGCTATATCCCCAGACGGACGGCCGATCCTGCGCAACAGTAACCCAATAAGGAATTTCAATGTCATTTTCTTAACAATTAGCAGCGGCGGCATCTAATTAGCGGATTCCATTAATTAACGATCTCATTGCCATTAGCAAAGGTCAGCGCGGGCGAATAGTTTAACCACGAGACATGCGGTGTCGGCAAACAGATTTTATCAGAGATTTCTAAACCGGGTCCAAAGTCCTTAAAACAGAGAACGTAACGTATAGCCGGGTTACAGCATGCGCTAAACCACAGGCTCCTGTTACCACCGTGGGGGGCATGTAGGCACCGCTATTATCAGCGCTAGCCGCGTAAAGTAACGGCACTCGCATCTCATACACGTTCCCAACATGCAGCTCCCGGTTACGTGATGCGCTACTGCTTATGTCCTGTTCTACCCGTTGTACAGAGCTGCGGAATATGGTGGCACTATATAAATAATAATACATTGTACAGCGCTCCAGAGTATGATGGCGATATATAAATCAATGTTTCTGGTGGAGATTTACAGGAATGCGTGTTAGAGACCGGCCATGTTGGGGACCCGGCGGTGCGCCCAGGACCTGTACCGGGTACCGGACCCCTACCCCCTCCTTCTAGTCATTCTTCCTAGCGCTGGGGTATGATGTCATATCTAGCCGGCCGGCGCAGCGTAAGCAGATCAGGGATCTCCCGGCTACCGGCCTATTAAAGAGCGGCGGCGTACACTGCTCCATATATCCAGAGAACGCAGCCCCTCGATACCCTGGGGCAAAAAATACCCCCAAAACTAAACACCACCCCCAGGAAAAGTCTTTAGTAAAAAAAACAAAAACCCCAGACCCCTGTGGGGGATAAATAATGCAGAATGAGTCCCGTGAATGGGTTAAACTTCCCCATGCGGAGCCAGGTGGGGGCTCAGAGGTCCAAAATGTGATTAGATTGTCCCCCAGAAACTAGTCCTTGTACCCCCCAAATCGCTCCCCGTGCTACCATCACTGAGTACCCCCAGAACACCCACAGAGGGCAAAGTACCCCAAAAACACTCCAACCAAAGCAACCAAAAAAACACGTTAACCCCCAAATTACACAGAGCTGCCACCCTGCACCCCAAATCTACAGTAACCCCAAAACCACCTGCAGCCCCCACCCCGCAGAGCCTCTGAGCTCCCAGAAACACCCCAGACTGGGGCAGCCTCCACCCCGCAGCCCCCACCGGCACCAGAGAGGGGCAGAGGGGCAGAGGGGCAGAGGGGGCCGGGAGAGGCAGGAGGGGCCGGCTCTGCATAAATTACATGACATCACTGGCCCCGCCCACTGCCTGCAGCCGGTGAGTGCGCTGCTCGCTCTGCCTGCGCGGCGGGGACCCTCAGTCTGTCAGCTTTGCAGGGACCCCTGACTGATCTGCACGGTGCTCCGACTGAGCTTTAGGGGCCCCACACTGGTCTTTAGGGGCCACGGCCCTTTTGCTCCTCTGGATGTAAGGACCCCCAGCCTGCTCTACGGGGACCCCCAGCCTTTTTGGTCCCCTGGATTTAAGGAGCCCCGTCCTGCCCGATGCGGTGTGCAGCCCCCGCGCACGGTGAGTACCACTCTTTATTTCGGGGCAGTTCGTATTCGGATGCATTACGTGCAGAATACCCCCTCCCGGGGCAGTTTGTGGTCTCTTCGCACAGAGCAGCTTCTGCACATCTGACTTTGTGAATCGGCGAGTGAGTCACGAAAGGGTTACAAGGCTTCACAGCCCCATATAAACTACCCCAGTAATACCCTATCACTCACATCTACCCCCTCTGATACCCCATCCCCCCTCCCCTGCCCATTCTTTCACTTAGATGTCCCTTTCCATTCTAGCATTTCCCTTCTCTCCTTTCAGTATAATACCCCTCCATGACTTATTTACCCTAAAGCCCTTCTGCCCCATCATGCAGTTTTAATGCCCACAGTCAGGCTTTCTGGGGCACTTGTGGCCCCCGTATTCTGCTATATTGTGGACCCCAAAAAAAGCTCTCCTGTGTGTAGCGGGGAGGCAGCTGTTTTTTGTACCCTAAGGGGGTAAATTCTTGGCTTTCCCTGTCTGGTTTACCCCCTCGCCTCAGGACGCAGCCGGTTTTTCGGGGGTTCGGATAAACCGCTGACTTTTCCCCTAAAATTCCTTCTGTTTGGTTAAAATGGTTCCGTTCAGGCAGTGGGTGCGTTTAACCCCTTCCTTGCCTGGCTGTGGTGGGACCCTGTCCTTTGCAGCGAGGGGTTAACGGCGGCGTCTCCAGGCGGTGGATTTAATGATTTTTTTTCACATGGTAATTTACGTCTTTGTGGTCGGGGGTTTCCTTTATTAACCTTCACATCACGTCCCCCTGAACATCAAAAAACCAGGGACGGGAAAAGACTGGCCCGAAAAACAAACGGGCCCCTCGCTGGCCCCTCACTGGCCCCCGCGAGCCGCCTTCTTATATACGAAGGAATGAGATAAAATAAACTTTGGATTCAATTTAACAAAAACTTTCTCTTCCTCTTTCATTAAAAATTCCCGGGAAAAAAGTGGCAGGAAGCCCCCGCAGAACATCCCGGCTCGCCCGAGCGCTTGTCCGCAAGAGCTGACACTCTGATCTGGCGGCGGCGGCCTCGCTGTATCATACCCTCGCCGAGGCTGCGCTTTAATCTTCTCGTTTGCTGCCCTGGAACCTGAATTAGTCACTTCCATTAATTTGTTGTCACCAGGAATCGGGATCAGCGGCGTTCATCGGCTTCAGCGTTCGGTGAAAATAATTTAGGTGACTGCTGGTGGCGGCGGCGGGGGTTAATTGTTCAGGGATTAGAGGCAGTACTCCGTGCCCCTGGGGTATTTCGGCCCCCTAACCCGATCAGGGAATGTCACTCCTAGAAGAATCTTTCTATGAGTTACGGCTAGATGTCAACCCCCAGCACTCTCAGCCAGGTTTTGGGCAGTTTGTCTCGCTGCGATACCAAAAAATCTTCTTACGTTTTCTAAGAGCCGGTGGAAGAGAAAGGCGAGTGAACTGATGCTGGTTACCGAAGGGGTTAATCACGTGTGCCCCCCCCATCCAACGGTCGGATGCCGACGGTGGCTTTCAGTTAAATTGTCGCCGTCGGGCGGATCGGCTGATTTTCTGCGGCTCTGTAACCTACGGCGGCGCCGCGTAACTTAACCCCGCGATACTCAGAGCCCCGGAACACAAACGGAATTATTATTCGCTAAACGGGATCCGTTCATACAGCCGCCGGCCGCACAATAGGAGAGGAGCTCGCCGGCCAGGTCTGATTATTATTATTATTATTATTATTATAGATGTTATAATTATTGTTGTTAATATTATTATTGTTATTATCGTTGTTATTATTGTTATTATAATTTAATTTTTATTGTTGTTGCTGTTATTATTTATTATTTATTATTATTTTTATTATAGTTATTATTGTTGTTGTTGCTGTTATTATTATTATTTATTTTTATTATAGTTGTTATTATTGTTGTTGTTGCTGTTATTATTATTATTTATTTTTATTATAGTTATTGTTATTATTGTTGTTGTTGCTGTTATTATTATTATTTATTTTTATTATAGTTATTGTTGTTGTTGTTGTTGCTGTTATTATTTGTCGGCATCGGGTTCCGTTGTCGGAATCCGGTATACAACGTGATCCCGTTGAATAAATCCGCCCGTATTAGTTGAGCCGCACACAGCGAGCCCCGAGAAGAGTTAATGCGGTTTTATTCTCTTTCGGGGTTTCTTGCAATGACTCGGCTTTACACGCGTGTTCCGTGATGCAGCTGCAGGGCCACATACAATAAGGTAACACGGCTAATCGGAGGCGAGACCGTTTAATCCCGTGTTACCGAGCCGCCGTGTGTAGTATGTGCCGGCGGGTCGCTCTGAGTGTCGGTTGCCGTAGCGAGCCCGTATGTGATCTCCGTGTGCATTACACGCATTGTTTAGCGGGGATTTGCGTGTTACGGAGTAAAGTGATATTGTGTTCGGGGTTAAACGTTTTAACATGCCTTCTGTAAAGTGCTCGCCTTGTTTGACGGATGGGGGGGGCCGGGGGGCTCACCCCAAAACCCAGGTGTGAATTTCCATTGTTTGTTGCGTTTGGGGAGCGAGGGCTGGGGAGTGAGCGCTGACCCCGTGTGACCCGGTTACCCCCCAGGGGGCAGAATGCTGTTAATGAAGGCGTACGATCGCGTCCTCCGGGGTGGAAGTGGCGGCATCGAGGTGGTCCCGTCACTTACAAAGCGCTAAGAGAACAAAGACTCCGCGGCGCCCACCTGGGGCACAATCTGCCCGGTTTGGGGGTCCGTATTATCCGCGCTAACAAAAGCAGCCGTGTCGCCTCCGTGTTTAGCAGATCGGCTCCGCTGTCCGCGCTGGGGGGTCCGACATTCCGGTGAGCAGCTCTGGGACTGAGAGTCTGGAGTCGGGGTAAATGCTGGTATTCTGGGCACCTATCAGCTAAATAGTGACAGTACAGACCGTGGGAATTCTGATGCGTAGCCTTCCCCGCGCTGGGCTTTTACATAAAAGCAGTTAACTGGGGAGCTGAAAGGGTTAAACATCCTTCCAAGTGCTGAATGGGGGTCCGGTTAATGACTCCTTTGTTTGACTCTCGGAGCGAAGGTTTTTGATGACATTCACACGCTCAACAAAAGGGGGCAGCATAAAGCAGCGGGACAAAGGGCGAGGGTCCGTGAACAAGGGCGAGGGTCCGTGAAAAAGGGCGAGGGTCCGGCGGCCGGACAAGGGCGAGGGTCCGTGAAAAAGGGCGAGGGTCTATGAAAAAGAAACTTCAGTAAAAGCAAATTTTCAAAGATTAGAGCTTTAGTGGCGTCCGTGAACGGCCCCCGATCGGGTCATTTCTCTGAACATGTTTGTGTTCTTCCTCTGGGTTGGGGGTCAGCGCTGCCCCGATACCCCGCGGGGGGTGAGTAACCGCAGTACCCTGTCCTCATTGGTTTAATGATTAACCCTCTTAGTGCTGAGACATCCAATCCAATAACAAAAATATTTTTTTGACCCCCTCCAACAGGCGCTCTAAGGGTTAACACTCGCAAAACAAATGCATATTCACTAAAAGGCTAATGATTTATGGGGCCCGGGGTGGGGATATTTGTGGCCCCTCTCCTGGTTCTCAGGGGTGAGTCCATAGGCTTGTGGCCCCCGTGTGCAGCTGCAGTGCTTTCCCCTCCCTGGTGTGATGCACGCTGCGTTAATAATATACCCCAGGAGCGGAGGCCGCCGACCCCTGTGCTCCCCCTCCGGGTCTTTGTGTTCTTTGTTCGCGCTGTTGGGGCAAATTCCTCTACGATACGGATAAAAAAAAAAAAAAAAATAGGCATTTTTATCTTTAAATATTTGAGGATTCGGTTACTGATAATAAATCGGCCCTCGGATCAGAGACAGAGGCGGCTATCAGAGGCGGATTACAGGCTGCCTCCGCTGTTGCCCCTCGGTTTTTCCAGGAATTGGGGGCAGAAGGGGTATTAGGGAGGCGGTTTAATAATGAAACAAATGCAAAGAATATCTTGGGGGGGCTTCATGGGGGGGCTACATGTCTGTATCGTTGCGAAGGCTACAGTAACCAGCTGGACATGCCTGCAGTATGAAGCGTGATCAGGAAACGAAAGCTCATATTCACGGCTAATAAGCACTTCCTTTCCTGTTTGCCTTATTTTTATTGAGTTCCTGTAAAGCCGGAATACCCCCCCCAATCCTGCCCCCACCCCGAATCCTGCCCCCCAGCCGCTCTTTTATCACAGCCGTGTGTTCTGTACGAGGTTCTGGAACAGGCGCCCTCCTCTGGTTCTGGAGTTGCATTTCTGCCTTAATCTTTGCGGGAGTGACATCCGCAGACCCCAGCCGCCGGCACCCACCGGTATACCCGGCACCCGCCCCGCGTCCCCGACACCCGCCCCGCGTCCCCGACACCCGCATCCCCGGCACCCGCCCCGCATCCCCGACACCCCTCCCGCATCCCCGACACCCGCCCCGCGTCCCCGACACCCGCCCCGCGTCCCCGGCACCCGCCCCGCGTCCCCGACACCCGCGTCCCCGACACCCACCCCGCGTCCCCGACACCCGCATCCCCGACACCCGCCCTGCGTCCCGACACCCGCCCCGCGTCCCCGGCACCCGCCCTGCGTCCCCGACACCCGCATCCCCGGCACCCGCCCCGCATCCCCGACACCCGCCCCGCATCCCCGACACCCGCCCTGCGTCCCCGGCACCAGCCCCGCGTCCCCGACACCCGCATCCCCGACATCCGCCTGCATCCCCGGCACCCGCCCCGCGTCCCCAGCACCCGCCCCGCATCCCCGACACCAGCCCCGCGTCCCCGACACCCTCATCCACGACATTCGCCTGCATCCCCGACACCCACCCTGCATCCCCGACACCCGCAACCCCGACACCCGCAACCCCTGGCACCCGCACCGCATCCCCGACACCCGCATCCCCGACATCCGCCTGCATCCCTGTCCAACAACACCCGTCCCGACACCCGCACCCATCCCCGACACCCGCATCCCCGACACCTGCATCCCCGACACCCGCACCGCATCCCCAACATCCGTCTGGATCCTCGTCCAACAACACCCGCCCGCATCCTCAACACCTGCCTGCATTGGAGCGACGCTCTGTGGAGGAGTCAGGAAATGGGAATTTTCCGGCAGATCGGCCCCCGGTGGCCCCCATTTCTGCTGCTGAAAAGACTCAAACCTTAATCAGATGTTGGTCTCGTCGTTCCTCACTGTATTACCCTCTACCACTTCTGCTGGGAGGCTGTTCCACGGCACAGCCGTGTGAATCGGTAGCGAGTATCACCAGAAGCCTCTTATGGGCTGTTTGTTAAGAGTTAAATCCTCAGGGAAGGGTCGTGGAATTTCTTTAACCCTTTGATGGTGAGGGAGGTGCGAGGATATTTTGGAGATTATGTACCGCATCATTTAACGACTGTCATTAAAGCAGTTTCCTGTCGCCCAGCAGAGAAGGTGCGACAATAAAACATCCCTAAAACGAGCCATAAGGTTTTAATGTATTTTTAATGCCTTGTGGTTAAACCCATTCAGTTCTAACCTCCCAGCATGCACCTCGCCTCCTTGAGTATACTATTTAAAGCTCTTTACCGTGTTCTGTAACAGGTGCGGGACTCCGGGGGTAACTCGCTCCGCTATTTTTACTTTACTGAGAGGATGGTACATAAGTGAAACAGCCTCCCAGCAGAAATGGTAGAGGGTAATACAGTGAGGGGATTAAACATGCATGGGATAGACATACAGCTCCTGAATCTAAGACGAGACCAAAGACTGATTAAGGTTTGAGTCTTTACAGCAGGAGAAACGGGCGACTAGATGGGGGCCGCCGAGGGGCCGATCTGCCGGCGGGTTCTTTGTCGCTGTGTCTTCTCGGGTGTATTCAGACACAGAGGGGTTAATCATAGCGTGCAGGTCTCTGCGGTGCTGCTGTAACGTCTCCAGGCTCGGAGTCATCAGGGAGGTCAGGGGTTAAACCGTTTCACTGCCAGAGGGGCGCAGAAAACATTGGTTTGGTTAACCCTCCGGTGCAGAGAAATCCACCCCATTACCTCCTCTGCTGGTGGCCGGCGACGGGCTCGTTATTCGCTCCGAAGATCTATTTTAAGCCGGTAAATGACTTCTGGCTGGCGGCTCGTGTTCCGCGGGGACTCCGCAAACCCCAACCGGCCGGCAGATCTGCCCCATCCAATGGCCAATATCCCTTGGGCAGGTCGGCTGAGGATGATGGGAGTCGGCCTGCGTGGGTGAGACGGGACGCCCAGAGTGCCGCTCGCTGCCGCGTCTCCTGATATATCTCGGCAAAAAACGCTTTAGATCAAGTGAATTGCTGCGGGGACCGCCGTAATTCACCCGCTAACGGAAGGCTTTTATAATCCGTCTTTAGTCGCTGAGGATCCGCAGATCAGATAAAACCTCCCATCACTGCGAGCCGCGCTCCGGAACCCGTCGGGGGGACACACCGCGGAACCTGTCAAGGAAGAGACCTGTATACAATATCCTGTATTGGTTTATATAGCGCCTTCGTATGCCGTGGCGCGGTATTCTGTTAGAGCTCGGAACGCGGTGATGTCACACAAAATAACTGCTGCACAGGAGCTTACACTCTAGTGGGTAGTGGAGCGGGAAGTGAAGCAGCGGGGAGGTTCGGCACCGAGGTCAGCGAGCGGCTCGGATGGCGTCGGCCGGGAGACCGGAAACCACTTGGCGATTATTTTAAAAACGATAAAGTATGAAGGGGCAGATTCTCTGGGTTTTTACCCCAGTCTCGGGGTGAAGGGGCAGAATCTCGGGGTCACACAGTCTCCTCTGATTGAATGACATCTCAGCTTCCTGATTGGTGCTTTATCACAGCTGGAATCCCTGCTTGAATACAGGTGACTCCATTCAGAATATCTTCACCTCCCGACAATTCACCGTTTCCATAACGACCGTTACCGACCGTTACCGAGTCCCTGCCACGGGGTCTGTGTGATGGGCCGAAATTGTTACTAAATCTAGGCTTTTTCCCGTTTTTCTCTCCCCGCGTCGCCGGTTTTTGTCCGTCGTGTGATTTATACTTTTCTGCGGGAAGTCGGCTTCAATTACGACTGAGAGTAATTATAAAAAAACACTGAGATTGATACATTTTGGGCTGGGAACCCTTTTTTTGTGGAGTTTCTGTGTTTTTCTGGTCTCTCGAGCTCCGGCGGAGTAATGCGTCCTGACAGCTCTCCTGGTAACGAGCGCGAGGGATTCGGGGTGAAATAAATAATTGTGTCTCTCCGGGTTTATACTGAGAGACTTCGCAACATTCCGGATTCCTGCCAAAAACCGAAACGCTCTCCCCGGCCGGCCGGGCCTTTGTGCCGCGAACAGGAAACCTCTCTACCCTTTCTTGTCCTGAGAGGGCCTTCAAAGTTCACCCTGATTGGCTGTAACGGCGCCCCGCGTTCTGCCCCCGTACCTCAGAGTCCTGAATGGGCAGAAGGAACGAGATGCGCCGCACAAAAGAAAGGGGGCCGAGGAGGGGGTCTCGGTGCGGTGTGTGGGGGGGATTCCAGCGGGTTTAATGAACAGTTTGCAGTGAGTTAAGGGTTAATTATGTGAGTGCGCGGCGGGGAATGTTACCCCTGGGGGGGCAGGGATCGCCTGGAAATTAACTTCATAAAATCTTTGAGACTTTTAGGAGAGCAGACGCCGTGACAGGTGGCAGCTCCGAGCCTATGTGCCCCCCGCCGCCCCCCGCCTCGGCCTACGGTACTTACTGGGGGCAAATGATCTGAGGAGGCACAAAACGGCTAAGCAGGTTTTATCCGGTTTGGCCAATCCCTCTTTGTGCCCCCCCCGTTGCCTCCTCTCTCCTCCCCTGATGCCCCCTCACCTCCCCTGATGCCCCTCTTTTCTAGGAGGTGAGAATGTTTGCTGGGTATGAGGGCATCGCAGGGTTCTACAGCCCTAAAACCCCCGATAATGTGTATAGAAACAGCAGGAAACGGCTTTATAAACTAAACGGGGTAAATAAACCTCATTATTCTCCTAAATGCCCCGCCCAGTTACACAAATAACCCCGCCCCAGTCCTGCCTCTAACCACACCTCCTAAAACGAAAAGTGTCCGTCTGTGGCCCTCTCTGCGGGGTTTGCGTCTCTTCCGCCCCGTTGTGTTCCGCGTCTCCGCGTGATGCTCGCGTTTAACGCGTCTGTCCCAATCCCGCCGCGCCAGCACTGAAGGAGTTAATAAACGCGGCCGCTTCCATACGATCCTCTCAGATCAGACACAAGGGCATTTACCGAGGGCGCGGGGTAATAAAAGTTCTTGAGCGAGTCGGGGCCGTTCTGTCGCAATTACCGATTCCCGCATTATTTGCAGTAAATGGTTCTTTTCTGGCACCGAACGACCTAAATCCTGATTATCGGCTCAGACGGCGGCCGCCGGCGTAACCTGAATGCCAATTAACGGGGAATGCGTTTACCGGGGACCCCCCAAACCGCCGGCCCCCGGAGAACATGCAGAAAGCCCCTCCTTTTACTGAACCCCCCAGCGCCTTTAATGTCCGGCCCGCGGGTCACGATCGGTGTGTAAGATACAAAATATCAGTCCGGCCCCCTCCCCCGCACGCCATTCTTATTAATTATTATTATTCTCATATATTCTATCTATTATCTAATTTATTATTATTATTATTATTATTATTATTATTAATTATTTATTCCAGATTATCTTCATTTTATATTATTTTTAATTGTTATATATAATAAAGTAATATATATTTCTATTTATTATTATTATACATTTTTTATTTTTATTATTATTGTTATAATATTATGGATTTTTGGGACATTCTCTTATTCCGCAGCATCTTCCGCAAATATTGATTGTCACTCCGAATAAGAAGCGTTATCGGTGACCCCAGTAATACGAGTATCTCTATTATTTGCCCCAAGATTAGTCCGTGATACCGGGGAATGGGCACAGAGTGTGAGTGACCCCTTACACAAGGCCCCCGTGGCCCTGTCAATAAGCGTGTTTCCCTGGCATTTATCACTGTTACCACCTGTGCTGGGTGGCTGCTCCTTCAGTTGGGCCGAGCCGCCCTTCTCTGTTTATCAGAATATTTCCACCGGTGAAAGCGGGAGAGGATTAACCCCGCGGCCTCGTTTTTTTGGATTTTTCCCCCATTCTCAGCAGTCGGGCTTCACGAAGGGGTTAAAGCGCGATACAGAGCGTAATGCAAGCTTGCATGTTTCTTCGCTCGCTGCCGTGAGACTCTCCTGCGCATGTTGTGGCCCCCGGGACCCATGAAAAACTTTCTGCGGCTTGGAATGGCTGAGCGCTCGCCGGTCTCATTAATCAGCCGCGGAGGTCACGCCAAGAGCGCCGTGACACGGGATTCATGGAAAAGGCTCCGCGGCATGTATCCCCCCCCCCCCGGGTGTCACGCGATAATTCCGGGGCGTTCGCCGTTTTGGGGGGAATTTCGCCATTCGGTTGATTTTCATATTTTTTGTTAAATCCTCTTCTGGCTCCAAAACAGGGACAAAAATGTGAAAACCTCTTAAAACTGCTTTTGGGGGCCGCGCTGAGCAGCGCCCACCCGACGTGGCAACGACGCCTTCCCCAGAGCCGCCCTGTACCGCGAGAACTGCCCGAAGAGCTTGCAATCCGTTTGGGTGACTTATGTCGCGCTGCGCCGGGACATTAACCCCTTCATGACACAGCCCGTATTTTCAATGGGTTTAGGGACCGCCCATTGTCCTTAAGGGGTTAATAACCAGAATCCGCTTCTCTCTATCAAACTAATAATTAACCACTTCACGGCGCGAGGGTCAGGAGGTCATTGAGTCTGCGGTGCCGCCAATCAGCGGAGTCACTCGGAGAAAACCCTTCACCCGACGCGAGGAGCCGGCAGCGAGCAGCGAGTGGAAGAAGCGTTTAAATCGCCCGGCCCCAAAATCCAGCCAAACGCTCGCTTTTTCCCCATAAATGCGATAAAAATGACTGAATCGCCAGAATTCTAGAATTTTTAACCCTTCCCAGCGTGTAAAATGAGAATGTCGCCACCTGCTCGCTCCTGAAGGGGTTAATAAAACCCGAAACCGGAGATGGCTGGAGCTCATTGGACAAACCGGTGACGGGGAAAGCCGCCTAAACGGTGCGCCGCGCCAAATTCCCCACAAGGCTTATAGCGGCAATATGAAGCGTGATATGCAAAGCCCCCCCGCTGGCTGAGTACTGCCCGTCCGCAGAACGTTTGGGGCAAATAGAAGCCCTTGAAGACTCCCATCAGCAATAGCCGGGTTTGGGATTTCTGGGAGCTCCGCAGAAACTTTGCCTACAAAGTCTTTTAATTCCCTCACGGGGTTAAATCGCCCCGTCACGGGGTATAAATAGCGCTAGAGGCTCGTCCGCTAAACAGCGCAGGGGGAATCAACGAGGGGTTAAACTGTGCAGGTTGGGCTGTTTTGAGCCCTCTGCCCGCCGATGGGTTAAATCGCTGCCCCCTGTAACCTGCCCCGTCCTCTGCCGAGTAATTATCAGCGATGTGCGACGCGTTTCACTGCCAACGAGTGACCCGACGCGCCCGGCAGCCGCACCGTCCTCGGCAGAACATCAGATTATCATTAACCCCGCGTGTGCAGCCGACTCTATCGCTTCGTGCGATCGGCCCCGGGCCCCGTCTCCTGAATACCAACGACGCAGCGCTTTATTCAGCCGGGCCGCGTCCCCGCCAGGCGCTTCTGTCTGATGCGCCTTCATCAGGGGGACCGGCCCCCGACGGCCCCCGCCTGGACGCCCGCTTCTTCTGCTCAAACTGCCATCAGTCCTTTACGAGCCGGATGTCGGTCCCCGCTTTATATTGTACGACGCCGTGGAATATGATGGCGCCATATAAATAAATAATAATATAATGTATCCGGTCGGCTGCTTTTTGCGAGTTTTCCGACCGTCGCCCAACATCCCAAAAACTTTACTTTTATTTATTTGTTAAATTGTTAATTTTTTAAAGAGGAAATAAAGTAAAAAGTGGACGGCGGGCGGTTGTTGGCGCCGATGCGTCTGGAATCAGAACGCGTTTCCCGACCTCGCTGCGCCGTCGCATTCTGCAAACTCCGTGGGGGGGCGTCGGCGGGGCAGTTTTGGTGCCGTTTGTGGGCAGGCTGGGGGGTGCGGCAGTTATTCCTCCCCATTAAGTTATCTCTCTCCCCTGTTGGTGCAGGCAGCCGCCCGCCTCGGCTTCCATGCTACAGAATCTGCTGTAGTGAAGCGGAGACTCGAGTGGCCTCTCTGGTGCGGCGCAGGCAGAGCTTAGCCCCGAATTATGTGGAGCGATACGTTTATCCAGAAGCGCGGCGTCTAAAAAGCCACTTTATTTTTTTTAAATACTGGAGATTTTGGGTCATTTTCACTTCTTTTGAAAAATGAGGGAAAGAAAAGCAAACAAATTGAGGTTTTTGGTGAAAGCCCCCGAATCGGCGCCGCGTTCTCTGCCGAGGCGACGCTTTTACTTTGCAGGGATTGACTGCCGCAATCAGAGGCAGGTGAGAGCGCGACGTATAAATACTAATAAATCGGTCGCCATGGAGACGGCCGCGTTCGCCTGCCAATGACCATTATCTGATAATACCGGATCAGCGCCGGAGGTTCTGCGGAGGGAGCGTAAATACCGTAATTTCCACCTCTTCCAAACCTGCCATTTAGCGCGCCGGTCGCCACGGGAACCGCGTTGGGTTTATCCGCCGTAACGGAGCGCGGCGCCCGCGGAGGCCGTGATTGGCGCTCTTACCTCTGTGTCGGCTGCTTGTCCAACGTTTGGTGGTAATTAGTATGTTTGGGCGAGATTTGGGGTCTGTGGCAAGGTTTATTTAACTCTTTATGTGCTGGAGCTTGTCCGGGGTCCGTGTCCATAGATACTTTATCAATAATTGTTAAAACAAAAATCGAATTTAAAGCCCCGGCGGCCCCCGTCTAGTCACCGTTTCTCCCGCTGTAACGACTCGAACCTTAATCAGTCGCTGGTCTCGTCTTAGATTCAGGAGCCGTATGTCTATCCCATGCATGTTTAATACCCTCACTGTATTACCCTCTACCACCTCTGCTGGGAGGCTGTTCAATTTCTCTATCAGTAATATCTACATATTTGGGCACCAGAGGGGTCACCCGTCCAGACATACCTTGGTGGAGCCAAACTTTTAGTTTTTTTCCACGTGCAGACTGATGAGGCGTTTCTAATCTGCCCTAATTACCCCGAAGCCCCCGTTGGTGTCGGGGGTCACTCGTTTTCGTGTTTCCGGCTCGATAAGCGAGTCGTTCACGGCGATTTTATCATTTTATTCCTTTTGTTTTTTTGCTGCTATGGCAATAACTTTTTTTTAGCCAATCAGGACTCGCCTCAATAAAATACGATTGCTGTGTAATTTTTCTATAAAGTATAAAGTAACCGTAATTAGATGTTCCGTCCTGAAAATGTTTCATTGCACGCAGTGGGCGGAGCCTCAGCCGCTGGGAACGTTAGAAGCCGCCATTACGCTATGTTACGGCGGAGCGCGCGGTGCTTTCTGGCACTGAACGAGTTAATCTCCTGCATTCCTCAAACATTTTATCTATCGGAGAGAAATCCCAGCCGTTTCTCGTGTTTTTTCTCGTGTTTTTTCTCGTTATCTCCTCGCCCCGGGCTCCGTCCGAGAGATTTCAAGCCCTTCGTCTTACGTGGAAAGCGGATCGTTATCTGCGCATGTTGTACGTCCCCCCAGGCCGCGCTCAGGACTTGTTCTTTTTTGTCTGAAAGAAAATCAGAAGTTTTGTTGTTTTTGCCTTAATGAACAGTCCTGCGTTCCCAGACCTGCGCGGCCGAGCGACTTGCCGGGGCAGGAATGGGCTCCTGGCTGATTGGTTACCATGTAAACGGCCCGCGGGCTGCTAAACGTGCCGATACGAGCGTGCGACGGGGAACGAGCCCCAGTCCACTGCATGCGCGCACGTTTCCCTCCCGGGGGCTCCGCGGGGGAGGAGCCCCTCGGCTCCCCGATATTCGCTTGATGCAGCCAATCAGTGGCAGGAGGGCGCTACCATCTCAATGAATGGGGGGGCAATGGGCAGCTTTGTTACCCGTTTAAGCAGAATTCCGTAAACCTAAGTTTAAAGAAATCCAAACGCACATTAATGTCTTCTTTTTATTTGCCCAAAACTAGGCAAAAAACATGCGCAGCCGACTTCATAACCATCAGAAGCAACGTGATGGTGAAAAACCCCCCCAAAAATAAAAGTAATTCAAATTTGGGGAGAAATAAAGAAATAAATCAGCATAAGCTGCAGTTTTAACCCTTTCCACCCCGACTCTATCGCTTCGTGAGATCGGCCCCGGGCCCCGTCTCCTGAATACCAACGACGCAGCGCTTTATTCAGCCGGGCCGCGTCCCCGCCAGACGCTTCTGTCTGATGCGCCTTCATCAGGGTGATCGGAACCCGCCGGCAGAGCGTTAAACGGTCACGACTCTCAGCGCTAAGGAGGATTTTTAGCATTTTTTTGGAAATACGAGTTTTTTCCGTTTTGATTTGAAGCCCGAACTCTCCCGCCCGGGGTTATCAGCGACGCGCAGCGCTCTGCCCGAAATATTTTCACATCGCTCCAGCTCCAAAATAAACATGCGCTGGGCGCAGCCCGACCTCGCCGTGCGTGGGAATACGAGGGGCTAGAGACAGCGGCTGCACGGAGCGGCAGTTACAGGGTTAAACCCCAGAGGACCCCGCACAGGGTACAAGCTTTCCCCCCCCGGGGGGCTAAATAATAATAATAATTAAAAATAATCAATTCGTTAAAAAATAATTGCGTGGAAATCTCCTGGGGTGTTGTGGTCTGGCTCAACGCAGGGTTTGTGTGTTAAAGCTGGAGAGAGACTTTTGTGGTTTTGATGGATTAAATATTTGAAACCTGCCCCCCCTCTTATTTTCTGTTTGCGGGGCAGGCCTTTTTATTTGACGCTGTTGCCCCGCAGGGGGCGCCCTGCACGTTGGGGTAAAGTAAAAGAAATCTACACATTGGGAGTTGTTTTGGGGGCTGCTGCCTTCTCCTGCTCCGAGCCCTCCGTTAAAAGAAGTAGTCAGGCCAGGGCCGGGCAGCCTGCCGTTTAAGGCGTGATTATAACCAGGAGACTCAGTGAAATGATCGGGGCGTTTATCAATCTGCGCCCAGAACGCTTCCCAGAGACCCCAAACCCCGGGGGTCCCGCCGAGCATCCACTTAGTTGTTAAAAGTCGCGGTTTGGCCATCGATTGTCGCTCCCGCGGACGGCCCCTGATGGGGATTCATCGCAGGAGCGTCCCGGACCCCGCGTAGTTATCCCCCCCCCCTGCTAAATACTTGAGCGCTTTGGGAAACGTCGGGTTCCAGCGAGCCGCCGGGTCCTGCGTGTTCTGAAGCATCTTTATCATGCTAATAGCGTGTGAGAAACGTTTGCCGTGTCGCTGAATGTCTCTCGCTGAGTGTCTCGCGCCGACTGTCTAACGCTGAGTGTCTCTCGCTGAATGTCTCTCGCTGAGTGTCTCTCGCTGAGTGTCTCTCGCTGAGTGTCTCTCGCTGAGTGTCTCTCGCTGAATGTCTCGCACCGACTGTCTAACGCTCTCTCTCTGCTGTCTCTTTCCAGATCACCGAGTTTTGCTGCCAGCTTTGGCCGTGAGGATGACGGCGCGGTGATGCCGATCTGGTGAGGACGAGAATTATTATTTCTTTCTGATGGATCTGTAACAATTTGTGTCCCCCCCCATCGGGCTCCGCTCCCCCCCCCACACATCGGGCTCCGCTCCCCCCCCACACATCGGGCTCCGCCCCCCCCCACATCGGGCTCCGCTCCCCCCCACACATCGGGCTCCGCTCCCCCCACACATCGGGCTCTGCTCCCCCCCCCACACATCGGGCTCCACTCCCCCCCCACACATCGGGCTCCGCTCCCCCCACACATCGGGCTCTGCTCCCCCCCCCACACATCGGGCTCCACTCCCCCCCCACACATCGGGCTCCGCTCCCCCCCCACACATCGGGCTCTGCTCCCCCCCCACACATCGGGCTCCACTCCCATGTGACGCTCGGGGGCCCACGCTCTGTGTAACTGTCTTCTTCTGGCACCCAAATGGTTAAACTCTCTGTAATGATTGGGGCAGCAGCTGCAGTTGGCTCCTGGGGGCCCCAAAACAAAAAGCACAAGTTATAGGCAGTTTGGATGGGGGGGCTGTTCCCCTTAAAGTGCTTGTTGCCCCAGCGCAGGAGGCTGTGGCCCCCGGGGTCACTCTGTCTCCGCGTAGGATCTTCATTGCCGGCTCAGAGTTCTGCAGAAGGCATTTTTGGGGGGATTTTGTGAATGTCATGGTGGGATGCGCATGCGCGAGGTCTGTGCGCCGGACCCTGCGGGTTCCCTACAGAATCTCCAGAACGTTCTAATTGTTATTTCTAGATTTGGGGTCTAAACATCGCTACGCATCAATGTAACTTTGCGCTGGTGATTAGAGGGTCACGCGGGGAACGCGGCCCCCCGACTCAGAGCGCCTGAAGACTCGAGACAAAGAGATTCTCCCGGCTTCTGGCGTAATTCGTGGGAATGAGATCTTTTTTTTGTTATTATAATGAGGGGGGGCGTGCAGGAAGGGGTTAATCGGCCCGCGGCCGTGAATAATCTCTAAAGGCTTCGCGCCGCGTTAGGGACCCCGGATCTTCTGCTCATTGTGCTGCAAATCAGGGCCAACGGAGGACAGGCAGGGTCAGCGGCCCCCGCAGCGCATGGTGGGCGAGGGAGCCCCGGAACAAAGCTGAGAATCGAGTAACAATGGTTCATTTTGGGCAGGGTTTACTAAACTGCGCTAAAACGGCCGGTGACATCATACCGAGTCATTCATACAAAATATGAATGAAAAACGGCGCGTTAATTAACCCTTTAGGATCAGCCAATCAGGTTTTTGTTAGAAAGTCTTTATGAGCTCATGTGCCACGAAAGCGAAGTAAGCGTTCTGTGATCCGGGGCGGGCCGGCGTGACATCACGGCGTGTAATATGTTATTAAGTTATACATAGAATGACGCGTTCTCCGTAGGGATCGCATTATGCGCACGTTTTTAGGTTTGCCGCATGATGTCATCGATACTGTGTATTCCGCTCTAATTTTTATAAATGAATATAACGTCATCGCATTTATCGTTATCCCCAAAACACAATGTAACACAATGTCACACAACGTAACACACGGTAACACAATGTAACACACAGTAACACACGGTAACACAATGTAACACACGGTAACACAATGTAACGCAATATAACACGTCACACAATGTAACACATGGTAACACACGGTAACACAACGTAACACAATGTAAAACACGGTAACACAATGTCACACAATATAACGCAATATAACACAATGTAACACAGTAATGCAGCAACGCAGCGGCTGCTCGTACCGCATGAACTCCGCTCTAGCTGTGATGTCATGCTCCAGCATTCAGCCAATCAAGGTGTTCCTAAGGTCAGCCTTGAAAGGCAGTGAACGCGTGATGTCACCGATGATGTCGAGCGGTTAATAACCACATTGCAATCGGTGACCTCTTCGGCAGAAATAAATCACTTTTTGTTTTTGGGTCAATTGATGAAAATGACGAGATATATCACCAACAATCAGAAACGTAACAATAGGGGAGAGAAAACGTAATGGGGAGGAATAACCCTGCAGACCCTGAGAACAGGTAAAGGGTTAAGAGGGGGGGTTATGAATTATTACAATCAATACGCGGGTTTATTAAGTGACGGATCCTGAAACCACCTGCGATGATCCAGAACCCCCGAGACCGCATTATTATTACTATTATTATTATCATTATTTATTATTATTTTATTTATTATTATTTATATTTATTATTTATTTATTATCATTATTATTATTTATTATTTTTATTATTATTATTTATATTTATTTTTATTATCATTATTATTATTATTTTTATTATTATCATTATTATTATTATTATTTATTATTATTTATATTTATTATTTATTTATTATCATTATTATTTATTATTTTTATTATTATTATTTATATTTATTATTATTTATTATCATTATTATTATTATTTATATTTATTTTTATTATTATTATTATCATTATTATGAGCGGCCGTTATCTCTCCGGAATGTCGCGGGTTTCACTTGATTTCTCCATTAGTTGTGAAATAACGGAGATTTCCTGCTAATGGCCGTTTCTTGGCGTAATAAATAAGATGAATCCGCGTGGAAACGGCGCGGGGTTCGCTCGGCGCGGCGGCTCGGATTATCTCGCTAATTGAAGCAATAAATAAAGCGCGTTATGAGAATTACTTTAGAAAAGGGGATTTGGGGAAAGTTATTCCGCGGCCAGAGAATACATAAAACACGTGGTAACACGCTACAATACATAGTAACACGCTACAATACATAGTAACACGTGGTAACACGCTACAATACATAGTAACACATGGTAACACGCTACAATACATAGTAGCACGCTACAATACATAGTAACACATGGTAACACGCTACAATACATAGTAACACATGGTAACACGCTACAATACATAGTAACACGCTACAATACATAGTAACATGTGATAACACGCTACAATACATAGTAACACGCTACAATACATAGTAACACATAGTAACACGCTACAATACATAGTAACACGCTACAATACATAGTAACACGCTACAATACATAGTAACATGTGATAACACGCTACAATACATAGTAACACATAGTAACACGCTACAATACATAGTAACATGCTACAATACATAGTAACACATGGTAACACGCTACAATACATAGTAACACGCTACAATACATAGTAACACGTGATAACACGCTACAATACATAGTAACACGCTACAATACATAGTAACACGGAACATAGTTCGTCGGGATAGTTGCTCCTTTCCGGCTGATTGGTTTCCCGTTCCTCGTCGGTGTTGATTGAGAGATTAAAGGAGCCGTTCCACTCGCAGGAGTCGTCTCGGCCCGGGGGCCGCCTGCACCTCTACAAACAGCTTCTCGCAGCGGGGGGGCCACGTGGGGGCCGGGGGCCGCGTGGGGATAAATGGCTCTACACGCAGCACTAAACGTGTTACACGCCGAGCCCGGGTTGTTTTGCCGATAGCCGCGCGTAGTAACGCTCCCAGGCGGCAGGCGGAAAACTCCCATAAAATATCATTTGCGACAAATTGCCGTTCCAGATCGGATTCGCCTTCCAGAGGCCGCCGGCCGAGATTTATTCCGCCTTTCCGAAAATCGCCAGTGACAAAAAATCCCAACAGAAACCGCAGGGCATGCGATATTTATAGGGTTAATTTACTATTATAATTGTACAGCGCTGCAGAGTGTGGTGGTGCTATACTGTATTAAACAAGTAATAAAAAAAAAAACATGTTTTTGTCGCTGTGGAGTGCGTACAGTACTGCACCGCCCCGCCACCGCGCCCAGGATACAGCAACGTCTCCCAAAGGAGAATCTCTGATGTGTTTGAGGAGCAGAATCTCCCCGTTTGGGTTTTACTCCTACGTATTTATGGCTCTGGTGCGTATCGCGGCCTGGGGGGGCCCTGCCTTTCTGTAGCCCCCGGGGGTAACAAGAAACAGGCTCGTTCACCCCCCCATAATCATTTCCATTCTCCTGCTTTGTGCATTGATATCGCGCCCCCCGCTCCGCGCATGCACAAGTTGGTTAAACAGGATTGTGTGTCCGTGCGGCGGGGGGCACCGGAGCCCCCGCTCTGTTTTGTTCTATGAGGGGGAAAAAGAGAAAAGAATAAAAAAGGAAATAATGAAATTAAGCAGAAGAGAAGCGTTTTGTGTGCGGAGGGCGACGCGGCCGGAATACAGAAGGAACGGCCTTTCAGAGGCGGCCGGCTGAACGCGGATTCCATGGCGATGACATCATCGCTGGAGCAATCGGAGCCCAAAAGCACGTCCTCTGCCCGTCCCGGCTACACGTGAACCCGAAAACAAACCACGTCCCAATTTACTTCCGTTTGTCGGTTATCCCTGATCACTTTACTTGGTAGATAAGTGGGGCAGCCTCCCAGCAGAAGTGGTAGAGGGTAATACAGTGAGGGGATTAAACATGCATGGGATAGACATACGGCTCCTGAATCTAAGACGAGACCAGCGACTGATTAAGGTTTGAGTCTTAACAGCAGGAGAAGCGGCAGACTAGGCGGGGGCCGCCGGGGGCCGGAGGAGTTTTGTGTTCTGATATTGGAATTCCGTGTCTTTATTTCTTTGGTATCCGTGGCGACGCGGCTCCCGTTACAGTCGGTGTTTTCGCCGTCGCGGAGCCGTTTATTCCGTTTTTTCTGTAAAATCCGAGTGAAAATCCCGCGAGCGCCCGGCGCCTCCTCCCAGCGTCCGGAGAAGCCTTCCAAGGCTGTTTGTGAAAGGAAACGATTTATATTTGAGGACTGCCCCCCCCCCGGTGACATCATTTTAATGTACAGGAGATGCAGCGGCAGACGGGGTGCCCGCCGGCAGCTCTGATCGCCAGTCTGTTACGCCGGCTGAGAGTTTTGAGCCGTTGCCGCCGCATCTTTTCATTCAAATATCTGCTTTTTGTGACTGTAGAAATTAGTTAAAAAACATTCATCAGCCCAACTTTGTACCCCCCCCCTTCAGTGAGTTGTTTGTACCACCGCTGGGCGTCGGATTCCTCGTTGGCTTGGGAATGAATGATTGTTCGGAGCGGCCGAGGGTCCGCGTGCCGGGGGAGGGGTAGAAAGTCCCGCGGCTTCTACTCGGTGGTCTGGAAGATTTAGAGCAGCTTTTTCCTGTTGAGATGCTGGCGTTCGGCCCCCCGCACCGGCACACAATGGACCGGGGCCTGGTGGCTGCTCCCAATTAGCGGGGCAGTTACCATGGCGTCTGCTGAGCCCGGCCGGGGCAGATTTATGGCCTCCGCTCTCTCTGTGTCTTTCAAGAGATTTAATCCGGTTATTATTATTATTTATTATCGTTATTATTATTTATTATTATTATTTATGTTATTATTATTATTATTATTATTTATATTATTTATATTATTATTATTGTTATTATTTATATTATTATTATTGTTATTATTATTATTTATTATTATTATTTATGTTATTATTATTATTATTATTGTTATTATTTATATTATTATTGTTATTATTATGGGATTATAAATCCTGCAGCGGAATCTACCGGTCCGAGCCCCCCCAGACGTACAGACCCCGCGTGTCTCTCTCTCTCTCTCTCTCTCTCTCTCTCTATCCTTCCCTCTCTTTTTATCCTTCTCTTTCTCACTCTTTCTCTCTCCTTCTCTCCCTCCCTCTCTCCCTCCCTCTCTCCCTCCCTCTCTCTCTCCCTCTCTCCCTCCCTCCCTCTCTCTCTCCCTCTCTCTTTCTCTCTCCTTTTCTCTCTCTCCCTCTCTCTCTCCCCCTCTCTCTTTTCCTCTCCCCCCTCTCTCTTTTTCTCTCCCCCTCTCTCTTTTCCTCTCCCCCCTCTCTCTTTTTCTCTCCCCCTCTCTCTTTTCCTCTCCCCCCTCTCTCTTTTTCTCTCCCCCCTCTCTCTTTTTTATCTCTCTCTCTCCCGCTTTCGTTCAGTCTCTGGATTTGGGGAGTTGTAAGGTTTTTGTGTTTCGTTCCTTTAGAACGAGATTTTTTTGCCGGCCGGCGGGTTCCAGGCGCGGTTTGCCTCCGGGCCGTCACCTCTGATCACGTCGGGCACCCGGTCCGTGTGCAGTTACCGTGCCGACAGCAGGGGCCGGCTGGGTACTGCCCCCCAAAAACAACATAAAGTTACAAAACGAGCCCTTAATTCCCCGGCGCTCGGCGTCTCCGTGCTGCGGGGTTTCAGTCCTTGGACGGGTTCTTGGCTCGCAGCCCCCCCCCCGGGCCCTGGACCCTCTTCCCGCAGCCTCTGACCCTGAGGTGTGACCCCCTTCGCCCGCCTCTCACCCCGGCTCTCTCTGCCCCCCCTTTTCTCTATGAGAAGGAATAATTATTTATTGCAAAGGCTGTTGGCGTTCCGAGGGGAAAAGCTGTTATCTCTGTCCTCCTGCCAGCGACCAATCACAGGGATGGGCCGGGGAGGAAGCGGCCGAGGGGCTCTTATCAGAGCGCTCAGAGTCTGGGCGTCATTCGGACCCAGCGCTCCCGTTAGCCGGACCTCGTAATAAGGTAAGTACCGAGCCGCGGATCTTGGTGTCTGAGGTTCCGTTACAGCGGGAGAAACTGCCGATGGGGGCCACCGGGGGCCGATCTGCCGGCAGATCTCTGCTCACCTTTTTGGTGCGGCTTTGCCTTTTCTATAAATAGGAGGAGAGATGCGAGCCCCGTCCGCTTCCGATGTTTCTAGTATTTCTCGCGTGTATCGCGTGTCCTGTGTCCTGTGTCCTGTGTCCTGTGTCCTGTGTCCTGTGTCCTGTGTCCTGTGTCCTGTGTCCTGTGTCTGCGCTGATCCAAAAAATTTAGATATTTAAAAAAAGCACATTTTAATCTTCAGCATATAAAAGACATTCATTCTCCACCTGCTGAGTCCCACGCCAGTTATCTATACATTATACATTATACAGGGGCCGGTCACTGATTTATCTATACATTATACAGGGGGCCGGTCACTGATTTATCTATACATTATACAGGGGGCCGGTCACTGATTTATCTATACATTATACAGGGCGCCGGTCACTGATTTATCTATACATTATACAGGGGGGCCGGTCACTGATTTATCTATACATTATACAGGGGGCCGGTCACTGATTTAACTATACATTATACAGGGGGCCAGTCACTGATTTATCTATACATTATACAGGGGGCCGGCTCGCTGATTTATCTATACATTATACAGGGGGCCGGCTCGCTGATTTATCTATACATTATACAGGGGGCCGGTCACTGATTTATCTATACATTATACAGGGGCCGGTCACTGATTTATCTATACATTATACAGGGGGCCGGTCACTGATTTATCTATACATTATACAGGGGCCGGTCACTGATTTATCTATACATTATACAGGGCGCCGGTCACTGATTTATCTATGCATTATACAGGGCCGGTCACTGATTTATCTATACATTATACAGGGGCCGGTCACTGATTTATCTATACATTATACAGGGGGCCGGTCACTGATTTATCTATACATTATACAGGGGGCCGGTCACTGATTTATCTATACATTATACAGGGGGCCGGTCACTGATTTATCTATACATTATACAGGGGCCGGTCACTAATTTATCTATACATTATACAGGGGGCCGGTCACTGATTTATCTATACATTATACAGGGGCCGGTCACTGATTTATCTATACATTATACAGGGGCCGGCTCGCTGATTTATCTATACATTATACAGGGGCCGGTCACTGATTTATCTATACATTATACAGGGGCCGGTCACTGATTTATCTATATATTACACGGGGGCCGGTCACTGATTTATCTATACATTATACAGGGGCCGGTCACTGATTTATCTATACATTATACAGGGGCCGGTCACTGATTTATCTATACATTATACAGGGGCCGGTCACTGATTTATCTATACATTATACAGGGGCCGGCTCACTGATTTATCTATACATTATACAGGGGGCCGGTCACTGATTTATCTATACATTATACAGGGGGCCGGTCACTGATTTATCTATACATTATACCCGTCCTCGCCGGGGGCCGAGCAGCTGGAACGTGGCTTTAAGGTTTGAATGAATCTCTGAGACCCTGCGCGGCGCTGACCCGGGGCTGACGGATCGGCGGCCGGTTATCTGTCGGCTGCGGGGGATTAATGTCGTTTGCTGGACGACGCGTCTGGCTGTTGGCGAGCGGCGCAATTACCTGGCCGGGTTCCTGCCGCCTGCTATCTGCCCCCCGCTCCATGCGCGTTATACCCCGGGTAATCGCTTTTAATAAAAGTGCCGCAGCCGTATCAAGTCTGATGAAGCGGCTCGTGTTTGCCCCTCACCGGTTCCTGCGGGTGACGTGCGGCCGGTAATACCCCAACTACCCCCCTATTGCGCATGGTGACCGCTTTGGGGAGAGCGTTATCTCTTCTCATAAGGAATTCCTTAGTTAAGAAGAGCTGGGGTTCTGTCGCTGGGGGTTTCTTTTTTGGGGCTTTTAGGGCAATTTCTCATTTACTGACGGGGATTTCTCGGGGAGCGACTCCCGGGTTTCCCCCAAATGAAAAGGCGAGAGGCAGATGGAGCCGCGAAGCCCCCCGAGAGAAACGGCTGATACTGGACTGTCTGTAACTAACATCTCAAAGAGTGATCGGGGGTCCGTATGTGACGCCTACTGACAGCGGGATACTGGGGGGCGTGGAAGGGTTACTGAGGGGGTATGGATGGGTTACTGGGGGTATGGATGGGTTATTGGGGGGTATGGAAGGGTTACTGGGGGGGTATGGATGGGTTATTGGGGGGTATGGAAGGGTTATTGGGGTATGGAAGGGTTACTGGGGGGTATGGATGGGTTATTGGGGGGTATGGAAGGGTTATTGGGGGGTATGGATGGGTTATTGGGGGGTATGGAAGGGTTATTGGGGGGTATGGATGGGTTATGGGGGGTATGGATGGGTTATTGGGGGGGTATGGAAGGGTTATTGGAGGGGGTATGGAAGGGTTATTGGGGGGGGCGTGGAAGGGTTACCGGGGACACGTATAGAAATGGTAATTGGGGGTTGTATAGAAATCTTACAGGAGGGAAAGGTATAGAAACGTTACTGGGGCGGGGGCAGTAGTGGATGCCGTATAGTTTGTTATGTTGTGGGGGGCATATAGAAGTCTTTCAGGGGGGCCGTACTGTGGCCATGTTGCCCCCTTATAGCGCTTATTATTGTACGCATGACTGTAGTAAAGTGCAAACAGGTAACGGATCTACAGCCTGCGAAACGCCCCCCCCCCCCCGTATTTACCCCGTCAGGGGGTAACAGTCCTTGTAATGCGGTCTCGGCTCGGTTGGCTCTGAGGAAATATTATCCCATCGGCCGGCGGCGGGAAATGACTTTATTACGGCCGTAATGGCGCCACCCGTCACCGGTAATGGCGCTGCTGACCTCGCGATCACCGCTGAGGGAATAACGGCGAATTTGTTGTGTGCGGGAGGGGGGGGGGCCAGGTTTCCAGCGGCGGAAGAGTGGGGGGCGTTTGGAAGAAGAATGCGGCCCCCGGGCCCCGGCGCAAATACATTTATCTTTAGAAATAAGATTATTATAACCAGGAGGTCCACGGAAAGGACAAGAGCCGCAAAAAGCCACGCGTACCGAGCTGGAGAATCGCTGCTTCTCATCGCGCCGTCCGCTCAATCCCCCCCGACGGTCCGCTGCCCCCCCCCGACGGTCCGCTGCCCCCCCCCCCGACGGTCCGCTGCCCCCCCCCCCGACGGTCCGCTCGCCCCCCCCCCCCCCGACGGTCCGCTCGCCCCCCCCCCGACGGTCCGCTCGCCCCCCCCGACGGTCCGCTCATTCCCCGAAGGTCCGCCTTGGTTTTGTTTCCCGCGAGTCTCTGGGGATAAAGGGGTTTTATTCCGGGCGGGGGGGGGGGTTGGGGGGGTTCTTTGGCTCGTTGTCTGCGGATGATTGACGTGGGAATTATGGGAATTAACGACCGACGAGAGCAACCCGAGCTTTAACTCCTTCAGCGCTGGATGAGTCCGGGAGATCATTGCTGACGTCTCTGGCGCTGAATAACTAAACTGCGTGTTTGCAAAGTGCGTTGGGGCCCCCGGGGCCCTCTGATCTCCGTAGATTATTTCCCTCCGGCCCCCCGGGTCCGGGTTTAACGTCTCCTTGTACCCCGTGTGGAGGTCGCGGCTTTCCGCGGGGAGCTGCGGTGTTTCCGCGCATGCTGTCGTACGCCGGGCCGACGGGTTTGACGCCTGTTTGGCGGCCGGGGGTCTCTCCGGCTCCGCGTTTTATGGAAATGATGATTTATCCAGTAATTTCCCGCAGGACCGAGAATAAATCGCAGTCCTAACAATCCGGAAAATTCCCCGACCTCCGTTATTTGCGGGCAGAGAGAAAAACGCGGCGTTTCAGCCCATTCCGTGGATTAGTGGAAATATTCCATGCGCTGAGCGTCGCCCGTGTTTTGGGGAAATGGCTGCTGTTTTTGCCGGGATTGCGTGTTTTTCCCGTATTTTGCGCTTTATGTGCATTTTGTTTCCGTTCTCGTATTTTGTGTTTTTTTGGTTCATTTAAAGGATTATTTTTGTTCTTTAATGAGAGATTTCAGGCGTTTGCAGAGTGGCGTCCGGCACGATAACGGTCGTAACGTTTTAACGAAAGCAGGATTCTCGCTCCCCGCTAAACACGTTAACGTACGAGGGGGGCGCAGCTGTAGGGGGCTACGAGTTAGCATTTAGTCATAGCTGCTGTCGTTAAAAGCTAATGACATCATCAGCAAACTTTCATATCAGATAGATTTAACCCCTTTATTTATTTACCTCTTGGGTTTCGGACTCCATGTCAGGCGTCCCGCCCCTCCTGTGCGGCGGATCCCCGTCACCGGGCTTTAGCGATGACTTTTACATTCCCTCTTGGGATAATCAGAAGCTCTTCTTTTATTTCACAGAATATGAAACGTAATCAGAGTTTACGACCCCAACAAAACGCGAGGAGTTTCATAAACCGCGGCCTGGATCGAGGATCCGCTTTTTAAATCATTTCAGGATTTTATCCCCTCCATAAAAGCCAAATATTTAAAACTCAAAATCGTAAAACACAAAACCCGCTTTAGATCGGGCTGCGTTTCTGAGCCCCCGGGGGGAATCTTACGTTTTATTGTAAATAACGCATTTTAACGTTTCTCCCCAAATCTCATCAGAGATCATTTCCTAATAATAATAAAATAATCTTCTTATTTCTGGAAAGTAATCATCTGCATGAATGTGTGTGTGTGTATGTGTGGTGTTAGCGTGTATGCTTGTGTGTATGTGTGGTGTTAGCGTGTATGCTTGTGTGTGTGTATGTGTGGTGTTGGCATGTGTTAGGGTGTGTTTATGTTACTGTACGGCGTTAGCATGTATGTTTGTGTGTATGTGTGGTGTTAGCGTGTATGCTTGTGTGTATGTATGGTGTTAGCGTGTATGTTTGTGTGTATGTATGTATGGTGTTGGCATGTGTTAGGGTGTGTTTATGTTACTGTATGGTGTTAGCATGTATGTTTGTGTGTATGTAAGCATGTATGTTGTTAGCATGTGTTATGGTGTGTTTGTTACTGTATGGTGTTAGCGTGTATGTATGTGTGTATGTATGTTGTTAGCATGTGTTAGGGTGTGTTTATGTTACTGCATGGTGTTAGGGTGCTTATGTTTTGGTGTTAGCGTCTGTGTTAGAGTAAGTTTGCGTGTTAGAATGTGCGTGCGTTATATTTTCGGGGGGTAACCCCAGGCTCAGCCGTGTGGACGGTTTGATTAGTAAATACACGCGCCTTTTCCCCAGCTCAGAAAGTATTCTTTAACGCACCTCCGCGCGCGGCTCCGCTTCCCGACAACAAGAGAAATGAATTCTTCAGAAGCTCTGAGAGGACGATGAACGATCAATGGGCGCCCCCCCCCAATGAACGTCATTATCTTTGTTTTACCCCCGGGGTAGTTTCAGGGTCGATGTGACTTTAATTGTATTGTTTTAGCGATAAGTAAACGAAGTCGATCAGAGGTTTTAACCCCTTCCTGGCTTCCTGAATAATAATAATAATAATACCTCTTAAAGATGCTTTTCAAGTAAAAACTCACCGTATGTGAATCCCACCGGAGCAGCCACCTTACCCACACGTGATTATTCCTCCCCATTAAGTTTCCACTGCTAATTGGTTCAGGCAGCCTTTGTGAGGTGGGAAGGGACTGCATGGCAGGGAGTTGATCAGATAACGCTGGCTCTGCCACAGGCTGCCCCCGGTCTCCGCTTCCCTGAGATAAAAGGCCCTTATTTTTAACCAGATATCTCCAAAACCCCCAGTTTAACCCTTTGATGGCTGCAATGCCCGTCGCAGAGGCAACAACGAAGCCAAGAAGTCGCTGCCATCAAGCAGATGCGGCTAATAGTTTCTGGTGGATTCAGCGCTCCGGAGTCTGCTGGCGCTATATAAAGAAATGTAACGGGGTGTACCGCTCGCCCGAAGAGTTAAATGCGACAAAAGACTCGGGTAACGAGCGGAACCTGCAGGGACCCGGCAGAGCAGCAGCGCAGGAATGCGCGAGGGGTCCGGGGTCTGCGCAGCATCCCCCCCCCCTGCATTATTGAGGCTCCCGGGAAATCTGGCCGCCGTTTCACTGAATGGCTTGCGATTTATTTGCACTCCTGAAAGTTGTCTGTTACCCCCGGGGGGGGGGTAAAGGACGTCGTTCTACCCCCATCCCGCAGTCCGACCCCCAGCTCTCTCCTCTCACTTCTAATGAATCATTCATATTCCCCTTGATTGCGAGAGTTACAGCATCAGCGGAGTATCAGACGCGTTGGGTATGCGCTGCGTGAGAATGCGCGTGGAATAGCGATCGCATGGCGTTTGATTGACAGGTCCCACGGCTCCATTTGGCGTCTGTCACTCCGGATAATTATCTGCAGTATGGATTCTTTATTGAAGCCGAACATCTGCGTTTCTCTCCCGTTCTGCGTGTGGAAGATAAATCTCCGCGTCAGACGCTCTCCCCGCGCTCCACGCTCTCCCCGCGCTCCACGATCTCCCCACTCTCCCCGCGCTCCACGCTCTCCTGGCTCTCAGTGCGTTGTGTGTTTCGGGAGTGAGCGAGTGAGTGTGTGTCCAGGTGATTAAGCGTGGAGTGAGCGCGGAAAAGTTTGTGTAGAATGAATGTCTGGCATGGAGAGACTGCGTGTCGCTTTGAGACCTTGGGGGCCACAGTGGGGCCACGGCTGCTATCCCCAGAGAATGTTAATGAAATGTGAGGCGAGAGGGAGACGGGGGCCCCGTATTCTCACAGTGCTGTTGCATGGAATATTTGGGGACACAATGTAGCAATGTTTTTGGGGTGCGTTGGCCCCCACCGGCCCCCGCGCAGCCGCAGCGCTGAGCTGTGAGTTCCACGGATCGAGATTTCGCATTCTCTCGCATTCCCTCGCATTCTCTCGCATTCCCTCGCATTCTCTCGCATTCCCTTGCATTCTCTCGCATTCCCTTGCATTCCCTCGCATTCTCTCGCATTCTCTCACATTCCCTCGCATTCTCTCACATTCCCTCGCATTCTCTCGCATTCCCTTGCATTCTCTCGCATTCCCTTGCATTCCCTCGCATTCCCTCGCATTCTCTCGCATTCCCTCGCAAACGATTTGCAGAATCTGTCGGTTGCTCTGTGTGGCGGCAGCGGCCGGTCGCGTCTTCTTAGCGATTCGATGAACTGTTTTGCCTTCTGTATTGGTTTTAGTTGCCCGTCTCCCTAATCACGACTCCTCCTTTTTTCCAGGTGTTGCCCCCTGCCTTGTGGAAGGTAGACTTTCCGCTGCCCGCCATCATGAGAGCGCCAAGGAGGAGGGCGCTATCGCTGCCGGCGCTCTTCATCCTCGTATTCCACCTCCCGGCGGCGCCTGTCGTTGGCCAATATTCGGAAACGGACAAGCAGGAAGAGTGCGAGCGGCGCCAGCACCCGGTCCTCACGTTTCAAGGTAACCCCCAAACCGCCAGCGCCGCCCTGACTCCCCGTCTGAGTCGGTAGAACGCGGGTTCCTCGCCGCCCGGATTATTTCAGGATAATTCATTCATCAGATCCTCGGATTAGAAATAAATGCGGGGATTAAATGCCCCCTCGCCGCTCTCCCCCCTTCTGCACCGTTCTCCCCCCTCGGGCGAAACGTATTAATCAAATATCTCGGCAGGAATAGCGCGGCCCCCGCGGGGGTCTCCACGCTTCAATGCACGGCTTTTCCATCCTGTTTATTTAGGGTTCTCCCCCTCCCTGCGAGCCGCAGTGGCCCTTCCTGGGGTCCGAATAACGCGCCGGGGCGGATGAAATAAAAGCTGTTTGGAGCTCTGTTTGTGCGCGGCTGGGAATCGCCGGCCCTTAGAATTACCGGCGCGTCTCCGAGGGGAAGCAGCATAACCGGCAAGGGTTTCCCTAAACGCTTTCCGCCCCAGGACTCGGCGAGCGTCTCCTAATCCCCCAAACAGCCCTCCGCTGCCGGTCAGACCCCCGATACAGAATTATCGGAGAAATGCCGCCAGCCGCTGGTTCCGCCGAGTGGAATCTGGCGCCGGACGTCAGTCAGGTTGGAAGCCCGAGACCCCCGCCTGTCGCTTTAATCCGACTCCTGGGCTGCTGCCACTTGGCCAGCGGGAGCCTCCGTCGGCTTCTCTGCCCCGTCTGCTGCGGATCCCCGCGGCCAAAATCTGGGGCTCTTCAGCTGATCGCCTGCTGTCTCCGTTTTCCTCCCCGGAGATTCCTTGCAGCGTCTTTTCGTTGCGTTCTGACGTTCGTTGGGAAGGAGCTGCAGCTCCTCTCCGGTATATGGCGCTGATATTATTAATGCCCCGGGAACCGAAAGGCTCCATGCTGACAGGAAGTGACCCGGTTGGGGTGGTGGAATAACTTAAAGGTGCAGGAAGTCATCTGTTCCAAGGACTGGGGGTCTCTGTTCAGCCAGCAAGGGTCCGGGTCTCTAACGGCCAAACTGGGATAAACTGCATTAATTTCCCGCTAATTTCCCTGGAAATCAGAAATAACTCATTTGGTGAGCGCGGCGTCTCGTTTAGCGGAGCGTCTCGTTTAGCGGAGCGTCCCGTTTAGCGGAGCGCCTCGTTTAGCGGAGCGTGGCCTCGCAGCTGTAGGCGGTGATGTCAGAAACAGGCGGTGATGTCAGAAACAGGCGGTGATGACATTATAATTGCAGAGGAGTTTTCCTGAAATGTGTTCTTTTAGTGAGTTTTGGGAGCGAAGCGCGTCGGCCAGAAACAGGGAGATAAACGGGGGTCTCTTACCAGGTGCCGGGTAACTGAGCCCCCCAGCGGGTCGTACGGCGGCAACAGCTCACATGGAGAGCGTGAGCTGCAATGGAGATGAGAGTGAGTGGACGGGGAGGGAGAGCTGTGTGAGCTGCACTAAGTGTGTGTGTAAGTCTATGGGGTTAGAGTGAGTGTGCGTTATAGTGAGTGTGCGTTTAGTGAGTGTGAGTGTTTTTGGGAAGGATGCGTTAAAGACACAGTAATTGTTGTAATGAGGGGGATCGGGACCCCCGGCTTCCTTCCAAGCATCTGGGGGGCTTTCAGGAAATCTTTACACAGCGGATGCTACAGAAATGGCCTCCGGCAGTGAAGGGGTTAAACATCCGTTTCTGTTTGTTAAGCTAATAGTGCCCAGAATTAGAAAGTTCTAATAGCAGCTTTCAGACGCGCGATAATTAGCATGTCAGAGAATACAAAGTCTCCGGATTTCACACGCGCGGCCCGGACCCCGCTCACAGCCCGCCACTCACAGCCCGCCGCTCACAGCCCGCCGCTCACAGCCCGCCGCTGCCTGTCTAATTCCTCCGCGCCGCTCTCTCTGTCTCTTTGGGGACTGCGAACGTTGGCTGTCTAATCATTCCTCCCTCTCTGTCTCTTTGCAGAGCTCCAGCCGTGGCTGTCTAATTTATCTCTGTCTCTGTCTCTCTGCAGAGCTCCAGCCGTGGCTGTCTAATTTCACCTATGCAGATGCGCGAGACTTTTCTCGTCTGGCTCTGGATGTCAACAGGAATCAGCTGATTGTGGGATCCAGGTAATAATTATACGGCCAGATAACCGGGGGGCATAAAACTGAACGCTGAGACTGTCCCCCAAAACGAGAGGAGATTCACCGCCCGGAGAGACGCCCGGATTTCCCCGCAGTAAAAGCTTCTCGTTATCGTAAAAAAACATTCTTTTTAGGTTGGTTGTAAAACACTTTAAATTCTGTGACCCCTTAAAATCCCGTGTGTCTTGGGGTAAGGGGGGTATAATGGACCCTACGGAAGCCCCTATAACCCAAAAATTCTGTGCCAGATTACTCATCGGTATTACTCATACTCGAGTTATCTGTATCCGAGAAATTCTCTTTAACTTTACTGAGAGGGTGGTGGATAAGTGGAACAGCCTCCCAGCAGAAGTGGTAGAGGGTAATACAGTGAGGGGATTAAACATGCATGGGATAGACATACGGCTCCTGAATCTAAGACGATTAAGGTTTGAGTCTTTACAGCAGGAGAAATGGGCAACTAGATGGGGGCCGCCGGGGGCCGATCTGCCGGCAGTACCCGGGGGGGGGGGCATGCCCCGTGACAGCCGCTAATCATATAATCTGCAGACTGCTGACTCAGCTCAGCCGCCCCGTGACGCCGTATCGTGGACAGAGGTACCAACCTCACGCTGCCCCGGGGGGGGATTAAACCTCTGAGCCCCCTGATTCAGACATAAAGGGGCAGAACGCGGGGCAGGAGAGCGTAATAAACACCGGGGGGCGTTATTATTAAATATTATTTATTATTATTAAATATATTATTATTTATTAGTTGGAAATATTCGCTGCCAGCAGTTGGTCTCACTGGGAGGATTCAGAATGACGAGTTATAGGCTGTGTGAATCGTGACGGCAGTTGTGGCCCCTGGGGATAGCACCCCCTTTTTATAGGTGTCCATTTGGGGGTTGGGGGGCCGGCAGTCTCTGTCTTGGGACTGAAAGCTATCAAGAGATCATTCATTTCCCCCAAAGCCTGCATTTTACAGTTCAGTGAGTGATGCCAACACGAACATAGAACCCGCCGGCAGATCGGCCCCCGCCGGCCCCCGTCTAGTTGCCCGTTTCTCCTGCTGTAAAGACTCAAACCTTAATCAGTTGTTGGTCTCGTCTTAGATTCAGGAGCCGTATGTCTATCCTGCGTATGTTTAATACCCTCACTGTATTACCCTCTACCACTTCTGCTGGGAGGCCGTTCCACTTATCCACCACCCTCTCAGTATTACATTACATCTATAAAGGTTATTTTGACTTGATCATAATTCTGATTCTTCTGTATTTCAGGAACTACCTCTTCAGACTCAGCCTGTTCAACGTCTCTCTCATCCAGGTATGTGACGTGTTTTATAGTCATGTATGAAGTCGCTCTCTCTACGCTCTCTCTACGCTCTCTCTACGCTCTCTCTACGCTCTCTCTCCGCTCTCTCCGCTCTCTCTCTCTCTCGCGTATAAACTGCTCTATTTCTTGCGTTATTTTCTGCTGGTCTTGGGTGGGAAATCCGGGCTCCTCAGGGTAGATCGGGAGAGCGTCGGAGGCAAAGGTGGGGAATTAAAGGACCACCTGATGCTGCGACCTGCGGACCCTGCGACGGGAAATGGGATGAAAAGCAGCGGCTGCCGGGAGTGTGGAGACGACACGGAAACAACGAACATTTCTTTTTCACGATCATGCGCGGAATTTCACTCTTCTAAATAGACCGCTGTGTTACAATATAGAGATAGGCTTGTGTTACTCTGTTACAGTATAGAGATAGGGTTGTGTTACTCTGTTACAGTATAGAGAGAGGGTTGTGTTACTCTGTTACAGTATAGAGATAGGATTGTGTTACTCTGTTAGTGTATAGAGATAGGGTTGTGTTACTCTGTTACAGTATAGAGATAGGGTTGTGTTACTCTGTTACAGTATAGAGATAGGATTGTGTTACTCTGTTACAGTATAGAGAGAGGGTTGTGTTACTCTGTTACAGTATAGAGATAGGGTTGTGTTACTCTGTTACAGTATAGAGAGAGGATTGTGTTACTCTGTTACAGTATAGAGATAGGATTGTGTTACTCTGTTACAGTATAGAGATAGGGTTGTGTTACTCTGTTAGTGTATAGAGATAGGGTTGTGTTACTCTGTTACAGTATAGAGATAGGGTTGTGTTACTCTGTTACAGTATAGAGAGAGGATTGTGTTACTCTGTTACAGTATAGAGATAGGGTTGTGTTACTCTGTTACAGTATAGAGAGAGGATTGTGTTACTCTGTTACAGTATAGAGAGAGGATTGTGTTACTCTGTTACAGTATAGAGATAGGGTTGTGTTACTCTGTTACAGTATAGAGATAGGGTTGTGTTACTCTGTTAGTGTATAGAGATAGGGTTGTGTTACTCTGTTACAGTATAGAGATAGGGTTGTGTTACTCTGTTACAGTATAGAGAGAGGGTTGTGTTACTCTGTTACAGTATAGAGATAGGGTTGTGTTACTCTGTTACAGTATAGAGAGAGGGTTGTGTTACTCTGTTACAGTATAGAGATAGGGTTGTGTTACTCTGTTACAGTATAGAGAGAGGGTTGTGTTACTCTGTTACAGTATAGAGATAGGGTTGTGTTACTCTGTTACAGTATAGAGAGAGGGTTGTGTTACTCTGTTACAGTATAGAGAGAGGGTTGTGTTACTCTGTTAGTGTATAGAGAGAGGATTGTGTTACTCTGTTACAGTATAGAGAGAGGATTGTGTTACTCTGTTAGTGTTTAGAGATAGGGTTGTGTTACTCTGTTACAGTATAGAGAGAGGATTGTGTTACTCTGTTACAGTATAGAGAGAGGATTGTGTTACTCTGTTACAGTATAGAGATAGGGTTGTGTTACTCTGTTACAGTATAGAGATAGGGTTGTGTTACTCTGTTACAGTATAGAGATAGGGTTGTGTTACTCTGTTACAGTATAGAGATAGGATTGTGTTACTCTGTTAGTGTATAGAGATAGGGTTGTGTTACTCTGTTAGTGTATAGAGAGAGGATTGTGTTACTCTGTTACAGTATAGAGAGAGGATTGTGTTACTCTGTTACAGTATAGAGAGAGGATTGTGTTACTCTGTTACAGTATAGAGAGAGGATTGTGTTACTCTGTTACAGTATAGAGAGAGGATTGTGTTACTCTGTTAGTGTATAGAGATAGGGTTGTGTTACTCTGTTACAGTATAGAGAGAGGATTGTGTTACTCTGTTAGTGTATAGAGATAGGGTTGTGTTACTCTGTTAGTGTATAGAGAGAGGATTGTGTTACTCTGTTACAGTATAGAGAGAGGGTTGTGTTACTCTGTTAGTGTATAGAGATAGGGTTGTGTTACTCTGTTACAGTATAGAGAGAGGGTTGTGTTACTCTGTTACAGTATAGAGATAGGGTTGTGTTACTCTGTTACAGTATAGAAAGAGGGTTGTGTTACTCTGTTAGTGTATAGAGATAGGGTTGTGTTACTCTGTTACAGTATAGAGATAGGGTTGTGTTACTCTGTTACAGTATAGAGATAGGATTGTGTTACTCTGTTAGTGTATAGAGATAGGGTTGTGTTACTCTGTTAGTGTATAGAGAGAGGGTTGTGTTACTCTGTTACAGTATAGAGATAGGGTTGTGTTACTCTGTTACAGTATAGAGAGAGGATTGTGTTACTCTGTTACAGTATAGAGATAGGGTTGTGTTACTCTGTTAGTGTATAGAGAGAGGGTTGTGTTACTCTGTTACAGTATAGAGATAGGATTGTGTTACTCTGTTACAGTATAGAGATAGGGTTGTGTTACTCTGTTACAGTATAGAGATAGGGTTGTGTTACTCTGTTACAGTATAGAGATAGGATTGTGTTACTCTGTTACAGTATAGAGATAGGATTGTGTTACTCTGTTACAGTATAGAGATAGGGTTGTGTTACTCTGTTACAGTATAGAGAGAGGGTTGTGTTACTCTGTTACAGTATAGAGATAGGGTTGTGTTACTCTGTTACAGTATAGAGATAGGGTTGTGTTACTCTGTTAGTGTATAGCGATAGGATTGTGTTGGTTATGCCGTTAGTGTGACAGCTGCCCGTTGTGTAATTGCGATGCCCCCCCCCAGCCGTATTTTGTGTCTGGAGGGGAATTCATTAAAATCCAGAAGTGAAAAGATCCGACATTAACCCTCGCCTCGCCTCGCCTTTCTGGGGCCTGGATGGTGAGTGAAGGATTAGTGACCCCCGCATACAGTATTTCTCCAGCCCCCCCCTCTTTATTAAAGGGTTAAAGCCGCGCAGTATATATATATATCCGCCGTGTCTGTGAAGCGCGGGGTAATATTTTTATTCCGCTCGCCGTCCCGCTGCGCGCCGCGGATAATCCTCCCCGGCTGCTCTTTAACACGCAGGCCACCGAGGAGGATTTAGAGAATGGACTCCGCGCTAATTGGCCCTGAGAAGATTAAGGCGAGACGTCTCACCGCATCCTGATACACGGCCCGGGAGCTCCACCCATGCAACCGGGGGGGAATAAATCCTCTGATCCTTTTGTTACTGACGCTTTGAAATAATTCTTCTACAGAACTAACATATGTCAACATAAAACAAACCTCAGGCGCGGCGCGCAAGCCGGAGAATGGTGGCTTCATTAACTGCCAAGTGCATGCGCGGGAAACGCTCGAGAATTCTGAGCCCTAAAAAAGTGAAAGAATTTGGTGCAGGAAAAAATAAAGCATTAAATGCAATAAAAAAAATAAATTCTATACAAAAAATATATATAAAGCATTAAATGCAATAAAAAAATAAAGAATTTTATAGAATAACAATAAGGAATTCTATGCAATAAAAAAGTAAAAGCTAAAAAAATAATAATTTAATGCTAAACCTGAAATATTTTTGTTTTTCTGCACAATGTTTTGCTAGGATTAATGAAAAATCTTTGAGTTTTGGGTAAATTCTAGGAGTGAATTTCTTGTTTCCGAGTCCCGGTGACCCCGTCGAGGTGTTTGTTAAATTCCTTCCCTCTGCTCCGGGCCCGACGAGGAAACGGAATCCGGACACAAACAGCGAAGACGAAGAGCTTCGTGCAGAAAACGTGCCGCTCCTCCCCGCTCCTCCCTGCTTCTCCCCGTTTCTCCCCGCTTCTCCCTGTTTCCCCCGCTTCTCCCTGTTTCCCCCGCTTCTCCCCGCTTCTCCCTGTTTCCCCCGTTTCCCCTGCTTCTCCCCGTTTCACCCCGCTTCTCCCCGTTTCTCCCTGCTCCTCCTCGCTTCTCCCCGTTTCTCCCCTTTTCTCCCCGCTTCTCACCGCTTCTCCTCGCTTCTCCCCGTTTCTCCCCGTTTCTCCCCGCTTCTCACTGCTTCTCCTCGCTTCTCCCCGTTTCACCCCGCTTCTCCTCTCTTCTCCCTGCTTCTCCCCGTTTCTCCGGAACGGGTTTTATACAAAGTAACTAAAACGGGCAAAAAACTTTTTATTCTAATTTCTAGAGAAATGAAGTCATCTAAAATTTGCGCAGGTTTTTTGTTCGTTGCACGTGGCTCCGTTCTTAACTTAAAAAATAATTTGTTTTTCCCAATTTGTTGCGTTTGGCCGAAACCTGCTTTTTTCTGGCGTTGGTGACCCGGCCGCTCCGCTCCGCTCTCCGGGCACGGATTCTTTGGCTGTTTCCAGGAACGATCTCTTGGATTCGGATTCTGTTTTCGGGTCGGAATTTCACGTAAATAGTAAAAAGACGGTAAATGAAAACGAACCATTTGCGGTTTCTGTGTTTTTTTGGAAGCGCGGAGTGGCGGAGATTATTAAAGTGCAGCAGTCAGGGAGCGCGGCGAGCGATGGGTTAAAACTCGCACAATGCAGCCCCCGGCACCGACAGCCCATGGATCAGAACCGGTGTAATAAGCGCTGGGTCCGCTCTTTAACCTCCCGCTTTGGCAGTGGTGACCCAAGTTTAACCCCCCCGGGGGCAGGTCGGGGCAGATTTCATTCCTGCAGACCTGGCTGCGCATGTGCGGGAGCCGAATATTTGTCTTTCAATCGCAGATAACAAAGCAGGAGCCAGGTGGCTGAGGAGGCCGAGTCTACAAGCCACGACTCGTGGACCTCGGCGGAGAACCCCGTCAGCCGGGGGGACAGAGCCGACACGGGGCAAACAGCGCTACCCGGTGCGAGCCTCAGAGAATTAACACTAAAGAGTTAAAAGCTGTGCCTGATGCCTTCACAGATTAACCCACGCAGGGCTCTAACACTCATTTCGAATATTTTTCGATTTGGGTTCGAATCCTGGCATTTACTGTTTAGCAGAAAACGAGACTTTTCAGGCCGTTATAATCCGTTTAATGAGTTTGAGGTTCGCGCGGCTGTTACAGATTCTTATTATTTATCGTTTATATATTCTTATTATTTATTTTTTATATATTCTTATTATTTAATGTTTTATATATTCTTATTATTTATCGTTTATATATTCTTATTATTTATCGTTTATATATTCTTATTATTTAATGTTTTATATATTATTATTATTTATTGTTTATATATTCTTATTATTTATCGTTTATATATTCTTATTATCGTTTATATATTCTTATTATTTATCGTTTATATATTCTTATTATCGTTTATATATTCTTATTATTTATTTTTTATATATTCTTATTATTTATTTTTTATATATTCTTATTATTTATCGTTTATATATTCTTATTATTTATCGTTTATATATTCTTATTATTTATCGTTTATATATTCTTATTATTTAATGTTTTATATATTCTTATTATTTATTTTTTATATATTCTTATTTAATGTTTTATATATTCTTATTATTTATCGTTTATATATTCTTATTATTTATTTTTTATATATTCTTATTATTTATCGTTTATATATTCTTATTATTTATCGTTTATATATTCTTATTATTTATCGTTTATATATTCTTATTATTTATCGTTTATATATTCTTATTATCGTTTATATATTCTTATTATTTATCGTTTATATATTCTTATTATTTATTGTTTATATATTCTTATTATTTATCGTTTATATATTCTTATTATCGTTTATATATTCTTATTATTTAATGTTTTATATATTCTTATTATTTATTGTTTATATATTCTTATTATTTATTTTTTATTTAGCGCCCTCATGTTCCGCAGCGCTGTACACATTAGAATATCGATCTAATAGATCCCCTGGATCAGAGCAGATTATAATTCACTCGGGATCTGGCAGGGATGTATTATTTACACCGATACTTAAACTCGCGATTTTCCCCCGTTTCACGTATTTTTCGTGACCGGATTGTGTCTCGCGTGGGAATCTTTTCACCCCCCCCGCCTCTGGTGCATCTTATTGGAGATCTCAGGGGGGGTTAATGTCTCTGGGATTCCCGAAATCTCTCTCGTTATTGACGTCCCCCCTGAATGGCAGCGCAGACCCCCCACCCATCCCCCACCGCTATGCTTTTGCCTTCAACTTGGCTTTTGAGGACAATAGAGAGGAAGCCGGAGGAATTTGGCGAGGGCGTTAGAAGCAGATGTGTTTGCGCCCCCCTTGGAACACAATGCAGATCGGGGGGCCGCGGGGAATCCATTGTGCGCCTAATATAAGGGGGTCCGCTGGAATGCTTTGTATCAGAGGATACTGGGGTCATTGAATCCCAATCACACCCGTCACCGGGGCTAATCCCCCCTGAATGGATGGGGTCCCGCTCCTGATTGGGGGTCTCCTGCCCTCGGCTTAAAGAAAGCTACAGACTTTCCACTTCAAAAAGCAAGAAATTGGGACATTAAATAGAAATGGTTAGTTTGTAACAAGCGTTGAGGAAGCGTTCCGTACCCCGGAGCCGACGCCGGCGGAGATTCACCGAATTCCCTCAAATTCAGCTCAAAATGTACGGGTATATTTACCGATTAAATGGAGAAACCGTTTCCTTCGATCCGCTCTCTGGATTCCGAACGGTTTCGATGTTAGAGACCGGCAGAGATCGTCGTCGCCGCCGCCACGTTTCTCCGAGTGGAATTAGAGATGGAGTTTTGGTTAGAAAAATGATGATTTCTGTCACAGATAAGATAATTTGGTTAATAAACTAAGATTTAAATACTTGTTTGTTATATTTTAGTAACCCCTCCTGCCACAACCAGCCAATCACATTCTGCCCTCCAACCTTCGATCAGTATTATTATTATTTGTTTTATGTAGCGCCATCATATTCCGCAGCGCGGTACAATTCACTTTATCCCTTCCAAATCCACCTAAAATACAGTCTAATAACGGGGGGGGTCACAGAGTGTCTCCAGCCGATGCCCCCCGGTGTCCGGCGCGCCGTTTATCGGGGCTTTAAGGGTAAATGTCCTCTGCGGGGGGGGGGGGCGTTAGTTTCCCGCCGCGTTGTCTCCCTGGGAATGCGGGTTTGAGGTTCAGAGGACCGGACGTGGCCCCCGTGGTCACCGGCGAGGTCTGCGGTGCGTTTCCCCGGCGGGGGTGAGGAAGGCGCGCATGTTCCCGGCCCTTTAGCGGGATTTATATTCAGCGTCTGTTCTTTTCGGTGTAAATGATGTATTTGTGGCCAGAGCCGGTCTCCCCGCATTAAATCACGCAACCTGCTCGCTTCCCTCCCTCGTGCCAAGCGGACCATCTGCCAACGCTTCGGGCCGCCATATCTTCCTATTACGAGCCGTATTATAACAAACGCTTCGTGTCCCGGCCTGATTCATTCCTCCGCTCCCGACAGCCAGGACTCCGTGTGAAATTCAGTAAATACGGAGTAACGGCGTGGAGTGACAGGCCGACGTCACGTGCTGCGGGTCCCTGTGGCCCTTTGGGCCCCTAGGTTCATAACCCTGTGGCCGCTGTTTTTTTCCCAGATGCCCCGAATTACCCGCAGCGGCTGCCGTTATTTGCAGTCTGGGGGTCCCAGCTTTGGGGTTTATATGCTTTATATGTTTAACCCTTTCTGCTGTGTGACGGCCGTGTCATTGTGTGTTTCAGGCGACAGAGTGGAGTTCTGATGAAGATACGCGCCGGTCGTGCCAAAGCAAGGGGAAGACGGAGGTAAGACCCCCCCCGGCGAGTCCGCAACAAAATAATAGCCCCTCGTACAGCATAGAACTAGATACGGTGTATCAGACACCAGTCCTCGACAGGGCGGCCGCTTCTGTCTAAACTACAACTCCCATCCCCAGGGGCACCGAGTAAATTCTCCGACTTCTGTCAGAGTTCATCCAAGCGTTCCTGAGCTTTAACTAACTTTATCGGAAACCCCAAAACATGCTTGGAATTGTTGCCCAGCGTTTTATGTTTTGTTCTAACCCACAGAGCTTACAGTCTATTGAGGCAGTAACGTTATTGTGATTTATGTCTCGTTGAGCGGATATTGCGTGTCTCTCAGGACGCGGGTCTCAGTCGCCGCCATTTGCAGACTTATGGTGCGGCTGCTGCATGAGATTATTCTGGCACAGAAGAGGTTAATAGCCCTTATCGTTTAATTGCCCCCTAATACCTGTTTTCAGAAGCATTCTGCGGGGGCCGAGGGGCACTTCTCCCCCGGGAGAGACTTGGAAACTCGCACACCCACCGCTTCTATTGCCCCTCGGAGGGTATATCGGCCTCCGCCGAGCCGGGAACATCACGTCTCGGGACCGCTGCCAACATGCGCAGGTTTTGGGTTTAATTGGCGACGGAGATGCATAAAAGTCTTTAATAATCGCGTTTCTCTGGTGAGAGATTTCCTGCTGCTCGGCGACGGGGCTTTTAACCTTATTACCCCGAGATCATCATCCAACCGGCGATAGAACGGTCCCTTTAATCTATCAGAATTCCGGCTGTCTGCAGGGAAAGAGACCGCTCTTACTGACACGTCACACCGGGGCCGGGCGTAGAGGAGTCACTTTATATCGCTTTTCCCTAAAAACCACAACAAATGGACTTTCCCGCTGTAACGACTCGAGCCATATGTCTATCCCATGCATGTTTAATACCCTCTATCACCTCTGCTGGGAGGCTGCTCCACTTATCTACTAACTCTCTTCCGTTCCATCTCAGTCTCTGACGCTCTAGTGTTGGATTCCGCTCTCTGGCTGTAATTTTTCTCCTCCTTTGAAACAAATTCCTTCCTGTCCTTTATTCCTTTATATATTTAAATGTCTTTCTCCTTCGCCTCTCTCTCTCTCTCTCTCTCTCTCTCATTGTCTCTCTTCCCCCCCATCTCTCTCTCTCCTCACCGCCTCTCTCTCTCCATCTCCTCTCTCTCCTCCCCCCATCTCTCTCTCCCCATCCTCTCTCTTTTCTCTCTCCTCCAAGCCGTGCTTATTGAGATCCCTTCGTTTTTTTGACAACATAAATGAGGCGCTTGGAGACTTTTTGGCGACTGCCTCTTTCACGCCTCCGAACGCCGCGGAATGCCGTTAAATGCCCCCTTGCGATGGTTTCTGGGGTTTTATAGATAGAGAAGAAACGTTTCTCGGGCCAGGACGGGCCGCACGTCGTTGCTCTCTCTGCGCTCTCTGCGCTCTATTAGATTAACGCGAAGTCTAAACGATCTCGGGGGAAATGTCTATCGATTTATTCCGGGGCTTTCTGGCGCCACCTGCTGTCCATTCCGTGTAACTGCAGGATCCGAGCCGGCGGATTACTGGGGGGCCGCAGAGAACGTTCCCTAACGGATCGCAAAGAACTTTCAGGAACCCCGGCGGATATATGGCGGCTCCGGAACAGCTACGGGGAACGGGACGAGACTCGCCCAGCCCCTGAAACCGCATCGGGGTTCTCTGTACCCCACTAGGGACCCCAACTTTCTTTCCCCGTCTGTCACTCTGTAGGCTCCCCGGCAGCCGGGGGGAATTGTGCAGAAAACAAGATATTCAGTCTTTCTTGGGTTGATCGGAAATCTTGCGTTTCCTAAATTTGTGTCGTTTTGCTGGACGGATATTAAAGGCTTTTATTGAGTTTTTATGAGCTCAACAAATGTTCGGGGAGAATGAATGCGAGAGAAGAGACATCAGGGAGAGGGAAAGAGAGAGGAGAAGAGACATCAGGGAGAGGGAAAGAGAGAGGAGAAGAGACATCAGGGAGAGGGAAAGAGAGAGGAGAAGAGACATCCGGGAGAGGGAAAGAGAGAGGAGAAGAGACATCAGGGAGAGGGAAAGAGAGAGGAGAAGAGACATCAGGGAGAGGGAAAGAGAGAGGAGAAGAGACATCAGGGAGAGGGAAGGAGAGAGGAGAAGAGACATCAGGGAGAGGGAAAGAGAGAGGAGAAGAGACATCAGGGAGAGGGAAAGAGAGAGGAGAAGAGACATCCGGGAGAGGGAAAGAGAGAGGAGAAGAGACATCAGGGAGAGGGAAGGAGAGAGGAGAAGAGACATCAGGGAGAGGGAAAGAGAGAGGAGAAGAGACATCAGGGAGAGGGAAAGAGAGAGGAGAAGAGACATCCGGGAGAGGGAAAGAGAGAGGAGAAGAGACATCAGGGAGAGGGAAGCAGAGAGAGGAGAAGAGACATCAGGGAGAGGGAAAGAGAGAGGAGAAGAGACATCCGGGAGAGGGAAAGAGAGAGGAGAAGAGACATCAGGGAGAGGGAAGCAGAGAGAGGAGAAGAGACATCAGGGGGATGGAAAGAGAGAGGAGAAGAGACATCAGGGAGAGGGAAAGAGAGAGGAGAAGAGACATCAGGGGGATGGAAAGAGAGAGGAGAAGAGACATCAGGGAGAGGGAAAGAGAGAGGAGAAGAGACATCAGGGAGAGGGAAAGAGAGAGGAGAAGAGACGTCAGGGAGAGGGAAGGAGAGAGGAGAGGGAAGGAGAGAGGAGAGGGAAGGAGAGAGGAGAAGGAAGGAGAGGCGATCGCACTCGGAGAAGCATCTAGAAGTGAAATATTGCAGTTAAATCCGCGGAATATCTCCCCAACGTCAGCCATTAAATGCAATTAAAAGCCGAATCGCGCGACTTCAGCCCCATTCCGACTCCAACGGCGGCACGAGGAGCTTTTTGGGCTGATTTGGGAAGATTCTCGGCCTTCACCCTTTTAATTTCAGTCAATGAAACGAATCGGCAGGGAAATGAGGCAAAATAACACAGTCCAGACGCCCCCCCGGCCCCAACACCCCCCCCCCCCCGGCCCTAAACCCCCCTCCCCGCCCTAAACCCCCTCCCCCCGGGGCACTTTTACCTTCTTTTGTAAATAAGATCCTTTTAAAGTCCGCGGAGGGCCCCGAGCTCTGCCTTATCTGCGCATGGAGCTGCCGTGTTTACATGAACCTTTACCGTGTTTAGACATGTTTCTGTGTCCTGCCAGTATATACACGCATGTATCATAGCACACGTGGCAGCGGAGTCTCATCGTTTTAACCAAAGGGTAATGGAGTCCGGACCCCACAGAGAGCGTTCGCCGCCTGAGCAACAATAACCTAAACAGAACGGGGGGTCTTTACACCCCAATACGTGACACACTTCTGTTCTCATGTTTTTGATATGTTTCCTCTCAGCTGGGCTTTACGGCAGCCGCTTGACGCCGAGCAGCCTGAATGTTACCACAGGTGGCGTGATAACAGTCCGCGGCGTGATAACAGTCCGTGTTTCTTGCGTGTCGTTCTATACGGGGCGCAGGGACTGCCGCGGGGTTATTGAGATCACTGGACACGCGTGGCCGGCTTCCTCGTGTATATTTATTAACCTGTGGAGGGATCAGACTGGGGCGTTAGGGGTGAACACGCCATGAAAAATGCCCGTTTCGGGCTACAATGAGCTGAAATTGGTATTTTTTGATGCTATTAGTGCTGTTAGAGTGAGCGCCGCGCGCCGCGTCTCCGGATCTCTCCTCAACCCCCCATTTCTTGGTTAAAATCCTGAATTTCTTTAACCCTCTGAGTACCAGGGAATAGATGAGTGAGCAGGCGCCCTGGGGGTCCATCGCACCGGTCCGGGTATCCGGGGTCGATCACGGCAGAGGAACAAAGAGTTTCTGCAGCAGCTGCCGGCGGATTCCCTGAAGCCCGAATAATGATCGTAACGGGTGCTTTTGGGGCAGCTTACAGGCTGTGAAAGGGTTAAACATGCCAGCATGCGTGTTAAGCAGGTGACCCTGTCCTCTCCTTCCTCCCGCCGCTCCGTGGAAGAATTGGCTCGGCTCCCGGCTTTCCGTGACCTCTGGCACCAGCCGTGTTCTATAGGTCGCGTGCGTTGCGAAGAATGCCGATACGGCGTGTTTCATGCACCGCGGTAACGTATGACATCATTTATCTTTTCATACTTAAAAACGCAACTCTTTTTTTTGGTGAATTTGCTGATTTTGGCGAAATTCAGATAAATTTATAGGCTGGAAATGGGAATCTTCCGGAGTGAAAGTTTCCTCATCCGGAGGAATTCCCCGGAAGGCACCGGAACGCGGGATAATTACAGATAATTGGCGTCTTTCCCGGTGTCTCGAGGAATGAATGGAATCCGGAGCGCGGGGCTGCAGATTCTTCCCGTTTTAGGGTTTTTTTGCGTTTTTCGCAGATCTGACGTTCGCTTCTCGTCCGTTTGATCGGATTTTTGAACGTCGGCTGATTGTGGAGTTGGAAGCGAGGACTTCGGGCGCGGAAGCTGCCGTTTTCTGCCGTTTTCTGCCGTTTTCTGCCGTTTTCTGCCGTTCCCGGCCGCTTTATTAACATTTCCATCGTTTTTTTTTATTTTTCTTTAGGTTTGGGGTCGGAGGTCGCTTTGTTTGAAGATTTCGTATAAATATTCCGCGGGTGCAGAAAGCGGCTGCGTGGGGGGGGAGGGGCAGTTAGATGACAGCTAAAGATATAACTTTGGCCCGTACCGGCTTATTGCCCCCTGGGTGGGGTATCAGTGCTTGGTTATTAACCCCAGGTGTCTGTGAGATATCACTGTTTGCTTATTGCCTCCGAGGTGGTAGCGGGGTACAAACGCCCCCAGGTGACAGTGGGGTATCAGTGCTTCCTTATTGCCCCCTGGGTGACAGTGGGGTATCAGTGCTTCCTTATTGCCCCCTGGGTGATGGTGGGGTATCAGTGTTTGCTTATTGCCCCCTGGGTGATGGTGGGGTATCAGTGCTTGCTTATTGCCCCCTGGGTGACGGTGGGGTATCAGTGCTTGCTTATTGCCCCCTGGGTGACGGTGGGGTATCAGTGCTTGCTTATTGCCCCCTGGGTGACGGTGGGGTATCAGTGCTTGCTTATTGCCCCCTGGGTGACGGTGGGGTATCAGTGCTTGCTTATTGCCCCCTGGGTGACGGTGGGGTATCAGCGCTTGCTTATTGCCCCCGGGTAGTAGCGGGTTATGTTCTGTGATCGGTAAATCCGTGTTTTCGAGGAGCATTCTGCGTTTTTGCTCGTTGCCCCCGGGGGCCGCTGGATGGGGCAGATATTCTCGGCATTGAGTTTCGATCGCATGAAATAATGAAAAGTCTTGGGTGGAAGATCCGGAATTTGCCCCTCTGCCGGGGATCTGCAGCTGCCGCGCAGGGCATTCGATTAACTCTCGCTGGGCCAGACGATATTCCGATTCCTTGTCATGTATGACGTCGTATGTTTGTCTGTTTCAGGAGGAGTGTCAGAACTTCGTGCGCGTGCTGATCGTGAGCGGGAAGAGAGTGTTCACGTGCGGGACGAACGCCTTCTCCCCGGTGTGCACCAGCCGACAGGTACGCTAATGCTGCTAGAGTGTAAGCTCCTGGGCGCAGTCTCATTGTTATGCTATAGGCTGCTTGTGACGTCCCCTTTGTACTGCGCTGCGGGGTCGTAACCCTTCGCTGTCACACGCGTGTTCTCTTCCCAGTTCCTGACGCGTGGAGACGTGGTTGGCTAGCGTGTCCCTCTATACAGGGACACGTCCCGGCCGACATACAGCCAAACTGGCCCTACCCCCCAGTAGCAGTCCTGCCGTTATACCAGTGAGCAGCATTACAGCCGTCAGCGCTGGGCGAGGCGTCGGACCCCGGCACAGAGCGGCGGCGGCCCCCGTAACACGGCAGGAAACACGCGGGGCCCCCACGTCGCTCACGGCTTTCTGCGGAGTCCATTACCAGCCGCGAAATTCCATAAATGGCCCCCAAGGCGGGTGATTTGGCTGTCGGCGGAGCCGCGGTTACCGCTTTGCTGGATGCACGGCGCGGGGGGGGGTTTGGGGGGGGGTCTAGTCATCGATCGGCTGCCTTCGCTGCCCGGCGTCTGATTTCGCTCTGCAGCTCGGGGGGGGGGCAGTTAGCCCCTTTTGGGGTATCTATGGGGGGCAGTTTGTTTCCTAAGTGAAATGGGATGTTCTTTTTATCGATGCCGCGTTTTGGGGGGATTATCATTTATTCAACCCCAAAAAATATCATAAAGTAAAAAATCTAAATTCTCGCTCCGTGGAATAATTGCGTTTTTTGCCGCTGAGTGTTTCAGAGACGCTTGCACCCAGTGGCACCCAGATAATAATTGCTGTTTTTTATGGAAAAAAGGTCATAAAATAAACTCAGATTTAAGTAAATATACGTTTTTTGCACGTTTTGTAGCCACCCCCTCCGCGTTCTAGAAACGGATTTCAAAACCTTCTTTCCCTTTAAGAACTTTAAAGGACCCCGCAACAGAAATCCCTCGGACCCCAAGGGGGGGGGCGGGGGATCGAAGCCCCCCAGAAACAAAAAACTTCTTAAAGATTTCCTCTTATTTTGGGGTCCGAACAGCTGCTTTTAGTTAAAGGTTTTTAAGAAACTTATTATAAACAGATCACCGATACGGTGTGGGATCCGATCCAAGCCGTAAGGAGATCGCCGGGGGCCGAGGGGGCCGGGGGTTACTACACTAAATCAGACTACACCGCAGTTCTTAACCCTGTAAGTGCTGTGTGGCATCATGCATTTAACTATTTATAATCCTCTGGTTTATTTAAGGGGTTAAAGAAGTCTATACCCTTGATCCTCGCTCGTTCCTGCCGGGGGTATCGGGGAGGAAAACCAAACTCTGGGGGTCCGAGAATCCTGGTTTTATTTATTAAAAGGGTTGCCCCCCTCATGCCCGTTTTGTTGTTCAGGTTGGGAACCTGAGCCGAGTGATCGAGAAGATAAACGGGGTGGCCCGGTGTCCCTACGATCCGCGCCACAACTCCACGGCGGTGATCACGTCCCGGGGAGAGCTCTACGCTGCCACCGTCATCGACTTCTCCGGCCGGGACCCCGCCATCTACCGCAGCCTGGGCAGCGTCCCCCCGCTCCGCACCGCGCAGTACAACTCCAAATGGCTGAATGGTGAGTGTCAGCGATCCCTGCTAACGGGGGTCACGGCGGAGCGGCCCCGGGTGGACAGAAACCCCCGATCCCTGCCACAGGTGGAGCGGCCCCCCGGGGTGCGTGGAAACTCCCTTGTGGGGGGAGAGCTCAGATTTTCTGTTTTTGATTATTTTTGCCGGGAACGCTTAATTGTCATGAGACACAAAAAAGCCTGACAGCCTAACAGGTTGTTGCTATGGCAACCGAAAAGGCTTTATTTGCTCCACATACCGGAGTGGAACGGCACCTTAAATAGAATCATGGATCTGATGTTAGAAACGTGGCCGGGGGCCGTTGCTGAGCCCCACGTGCCGCTGCTGTTACCCCACGGGGGGCAGAATATGTGGAACGTGATTGGTTGACGTGTTTTATCTGTTTTTTTATCCAGAACCCAACTTCGTGGCGGCCTACGACGTCGGTCTGTTCACGTACTTCTTCTTCCGGGAGAACGCCGTGGAGCACGACTGCGGCAAAACGGTTTATTCCCGCGTGGCCCGCGTCTGCAAGAACGACTTCGGGGGCCGCTTCCTGCTGGAGGACACGTGGACCACGTTCATGAAGGCGCGGCTGAACTGCTCCCGCTCCGGCGAGATCCCCTTCTACTACAACGAGCTGCAGAGCACCTTCTTCCTCCCCGAGCAGGACCTGATCTACGGCGTCTTCACCACCAACATGTGAGCGGCCGGCGAAGGGTTAAAACCGCGTACAAACCCCAGCAGCGAGCGCCCGTGCTCCCTCCTGATTGGCTGTTCATTCCACAAGTTTTATGAATGGAGCAGACAGCAGGAGATGGGGGGGGGGGTTGGGGGCTTCGCCGAGTGCCCAAACTTCATAACCTCACCTGGGGACCCTGAGTCCCCAACTATTAACCCTTCAATGGCCCGACGTAAAGAATGTATGCAGCGACTCACCAAATGTGGTACCCGATTGGCTGTAATACCGGTCGTCATGGAAACCTTTATTTATTTAAAGATGTACTTAATGGAGTCACCTGCATTCAAGCAGGGAGATCACCCGTAACATACTGGGAGTCTTATATATGATCCCAGCGGGGGCAGGGGGGATAGGAAGGAGTCAGACCGAGTGACCCCCATAATCTGCCCCGTCACCCTGAGATTGGGGCAAAAACTGTGAATGTCCCCCGGCGTGCTGATAACACCTTAAAAACGGCCATTTATTGAGTCATGTAGCGCCACCATACGCCGCAGCGCTGCAGACGAGAGAACGCCACGGATTTTAGATGAAACTTTCTGCGTTTTTTGCTCCAATTTGATGATTTTGGCCGTTTCTCCTCCGGTTTCATATAAAATCTTTGTTGCCGGCGCTGCGTTGTGTCGAGGGGCCCCTCGCGCGCATGTATCGGGACCCCATGAAGCGGGCGGATTGTTCCCATTGTGCGTTAATTGCCCCGGGGGCCGGTGAGGAGGGGGCGAGGGCTTCTCATCTCCTTCCGATCCATACTCTCCGCGCCGAGCTCTTCGATCGCCGCCTAACCGGCTCTGCAAATTGGCCTCCTCAGGAGTTAAAAATGGCCGCCGGCTCTTAAACGCAGCACGCCAATAGCGGTTGTCATGGTAACAACTAAGAATTAACAAAAATAGATATTTAGATAAAAATATACAGGTGCCCAAAGCGTGGAAAGAGAGGGTTAAATCGAGCTTGTTTCAGTAACGAGCAAACCCCCCCACCCCTCTCTCTCTCCCCGTCTCTCTTTGGTAACCTGCCCTGCATTCTGCCCCCGCCGCTGGGGCTTCTGGGTAATAACCAGACTCTGTGGGGTCTCCCGTGGCCGGGGTCTGCTCGGGGGGTCCGTGGCGCTCCACGCATTTTCCGTGTATTTCTGTTTTGTGCTCAATCTGTTCTTTTTGCCCCAGAAACAGCATCGCGGCGTCCGCCGTCTGCGCCTTCAACCTCAGCGCCATCACTCAGGCCTTCAACGGCCCCTTCAAATACCAAGAGAACCCCCGCTCCGCGTGGCTGCCCACCATTAACCCCATGCCCAACTTCCAGGTACGCCGCGCATGGAGTGACCCCCCCCCGTTGCATGCAGCCTCCCCGCGACTTAACCCTTACACCTCCTGGTTTTCGCAGTGCGGGATCCTGAATGACGACAGCCCCAACGAGAACCTGACGGAGCGCAGCCTGCAGGACGCGCAGCGCTTGTTCCTGATGAACGACGTGGTGCAGCCGGTGTCCGTGGAGCCCCTGGTCGCGCAGGACAGCGTGCGCTTCTCCAAGCTGGTGGTGGATATCGTGCAGGGGAAGGACACGCTCTACCACGTCATGTACATCGGGACAGGTGACTGCGCTCTCCGCGTAATCGCTTCTCGTAATCCGGGGTCTCTCTGGGGATCCGTGGGCTGTCTCGTAATCCGTGGGCTGTCTCGTAATCCGTGGCGTGATAGGAGTTGTCGACTAGCCAGAAATGAACTATTTAAGCATACCTCCCGAGTGTCCCTGTTAAGCATGGTCAGTCCCTGCCTCAGCTGAGTACGAGTGTTGGGAGCGCGTGGCTCTGGGGATCCGTGGCCGGCCGCGTCCGGCTGTCAGTATTTCACCCCCCTGTCTGTCTGTCTGTCTGTCTGTCCACAGAACGCGGGACGATCCTGAAGGCGCTGTCCACGGCCAACCGCAGCCTGCGCAGCTGTTACCTGGAGGAGATGCACATTCTGCCCCAGGGGCAACAGGAGCCGATCCTCAGCCTGCAGATCCTCCACAGCGACCGATCCCTGTTCGTGGGGTTAAACCGCGGGGTGCTGAAGGTGCCCCTGGAGAGGTGCTCCATGTACAGATCGGAGGGGTAGGTGCTACGCCGGGGGCCGGCGGGGGCCGATATTTATATAGATGTAGAAATGGTGTCTGCGATCAACGTGGCCACCTCTGGAACGCGCGGTTGAGATGCTTTGCGCCGATCCGTTTAATCTGCGGGCCCTGGGCGCCTTGCTGAGTGCCACGTAATCCACGGGGAGGAATAACGCGACTCACATGTTATTTACAGAATTCCAAAAAGATGAGTGACCCCCCCCACGACTCTCTGCACCCCCCTCATCCTCAGCGACCCCCCTCATCCTTTGCACCCCCCCACGACTCTCTGCACCCCCCTCATCCTCAGCGACCCCCATCCTGATTTTTTAACGAGTCTCTAATTGGGGAATATTCATAATTTATTCTGGGATTTACATGATTGCAACTCCTCTGATTTTTAATCATTTCCTCCGTGATCCGTCCCCCGGGGGGGGGCAAACATTCATCCACATCCTGAGCGTGGGCGGGTTCTGAGCGTGGGCGGGTTCTTAGTGTGGGCGGGTTCTGAGCGGGGGCAGGATCTGAGGGTCCGTGGCAGGGGTGGTATAGATTTCATCCTGGGTGGTTTAAGTGCTAATGTGCATGATCGCAGATGGACTGGGGTTAGCGAGGGGTTAATGACTAACGGGGCTCGTTTGTTGTGAACTCTTGTTACCGACCGCCGTGTGATGTTCATTAAGCAGCAGGCAGCACTGACCCGCTCTGAGGGGGGCAGAATAGTTTGATGCCCCCCGAGGTACGATTAGCACATTTTGGAAGGGATCACAATTATTCCCACCTGCGGCGGGGGGGCCGTGAGACCCTGGAAGGATTAGCGGGGGGGGGGGGCCGGGTTGGCAGTGAGCGAAACGCGTCGTCCGGGAGAGCTGCCAGCTGATTGGCGCTCCAAATTAACCCCTTCCCTGCCCAGAGGGGGACCTGGCAGCGCCAGAAACCCGCAGCTCAGCCAGGAAAGCAGACTGGCCGGGAGCTTGAATTATACCCCGCGCGGGGCAGGGGGCAGCTGGCTCTGCCCCAAACACATGGCTTGGAAGGGCGGCCGTCAAGCACTGATGTGCCAGGCTCCGAGTTAACCTGTTCCCTGCCGGAAGGACGGGGGGGGCAGCTGACCGCCCAAATCACAGGGCTTGGGATGCCCCTCGTAGGGCAGGAATGTAGGCATACGGGGAGCTGGCAGTCCGGGATTAACCCATTCATCTCTGCGCACCCCATGGTCGCTGGGCAGATTAACCCGCTGCTGAAACAACCCCCATTGTTTGAAATAAATAACTTTTTATGAGCCATTAAATGCCGTGGGTACCCTTGGAATGCTCCGTCTGTGATGAAACTTACCCCCGGGGCATTTGGAAAGGGGCAGATTCCCGGTGCTGGAGAGCGGCCGCGCAGGTATCGGCATTGTGTCTGTTATGAAGGTAACATGAATGTTTGGAAGAGGTTCATGCCCCCCCCGGGGCAGATAATAAAAGGGCATTATGTTCTAAAATGTGTGAAGCTAATAATTCCTTATATGGCTTTTAACGCCGTCAGAACCCGATGGAGCCTTTTGAGGTCTCAGCCGCGCCCCCCCGGTGCGGGGGTCTCAGCCGCGCCCCCCCGGTGCGGGGGTCTCAGCCGCGTCCCCCCGGTGCGGGGGTCTGACGAGGTCTGCAGCGTCTCGGCGGCCAATCCTGGCGTAGAATTAAAATAAATTGGTTACAAAGTTTCGCGTTATTTGCCGGGGTCTTCCTGTTCTTAGAATTATTTTTTTATTTAAGTGTTTCCTGGAAAATATTTTTTCTGGAATTCCTTGGCGGTCGCTGGCGAGTGGGGGCTGGCGAGTGGGGGCTGGTGAGTGGTGGCAGTTGAGTAAGGGCTGGCGAGTGGTGGCTGGCGAGTGGGGGCTGGTGAGTGGTGGCTGGTGAGTGGTGGCTGGTGAGTGGTGGCTGGCGAGTGGTGGCTGGTGAGTGGTGGCTGGCGAGTGGGGGCGGGTGAGTGGTGGCTGGCGAGTAAGGGCTGGTGAGTGGTGGCTGGCGAGTGATGGCTGGTGAGTGGTGGCGGGTGAGTGGTGGCTGGCGAGTGGGGGCTGGCGAGTGGGGGCTGGCGAGTGGTGGCAGGTGAGTGAGGGCTGGTGAGTGGTGGCCGGTGAGTAAGGGCTGGTGAGTGGTGGCGGGCGTGTGGTGGCGAGTGAGTGGTGAAAGCTCCGTCGCTCAGCCGCTGCCGGGTATTTGAGGTTTGAGAATTATAAAATTCCGTTGATTTCTGACATTTTCTGCCGGTTTTTTGCATTTAGCGCCGCGAGCTGTAAGTGGATGTCAGCTCTTCAGACGAGCGGGAAATCTGTGTTTATTCTCAGGATCCCGATAGAACGCAGAGTTATTGCCCGGTTACCGGGTCGGTCGCCGTGCGTGAGACCCCCGACACGCCGACTAACAGCCCGTTACCGTTTAGTTCCGAGGGTCCTTCGATGCGGAGCCGAGGGCCGAATCCCCCGATAATCCCGATCTCCGCTCTGAAAGCCGTCGGTGTAACTCCGATCCGGCCCCGAGGGGCCGTTATCCGCACGTTATCACATCGTATTCACTAAAAACCACTTATCCTCCTCAAAGCGCCCCCCCCCCGGCAATCAGATGTTTCCTCCGCGATTCTTCAGGTGCAGCGAGCGACGCGTTCATTATTCAAAGGGTTTCTCGGAATCCGCAGAGTTTTTCTGGAAATTGTTTATTTTTCTCGGGGAAAGCGGATGTTTTTGGTCTGTAGTTGAAATTCTGCGAATGTTTCGTTTTCTCGCTCCAAGCTTCAGACGGAGGAACCGGGGGGGGGGCGGGGGGGCGCTGTCAAAAAAAACAAGATATCACACAAATCAGATTTTCTTATTCCCGGGATGTCGCCGACATAAAGCGTCTCGGGGTACAAAACAGCGCTGTACAATGTGTTATTATTATTTATATATCGCCGTCATACTCCGCAGCGCTGTACAATGTGTGTTATTATTATTTATATATCGCCGTCATACTCCGCAGCGCTGTACAATGTGTTATTATTATTATTTATATATCGCTGTCATACTCCGCAGCGCTGTACAATGTGTGTTATTATTATTTATATATCGCCGTCATACTCCGCAGCGCTGTACAATGTGTGTTATTATTATTATTTATATATCGCCGTCATACTCCGCAGCGCTGTACAATGTGTTATTATTATTTATATATCGCCGTCATACTCCGCAGCGCTGTACAATGTGTTATTATTATTTATATATCGCCGTCATACTCCGCAGCGCTGTACAATGTGTTATTATTATTATTTATATATCGCCGTCATACTCCGCAGCGCTGTACAATGTGTGTTATTATTATTATTTATATATCGCCGTCATACTCCGCAGCGCTGTACAATGTGTTATTATTATTTATATATCGCCGTCATACTCCGCAGCGCTGTACAATGTGTTATTATTATTTATATATCGCCGTCATACTCCGCAGCGCTGTACAATGTGTTATTATTTATATATCGCCGTCATACTCCGCAGCGCTGTACAATGTGTGTTATTATTTATATATCGCCGTCATACTCCGCAGCGCTATACAATGTGTGTTATTATTTATATATCGCCGTCATACTCCGCAGCGCTGTACAATGTGTTATTATTATTTATATATCGCTGTCATACTCCGCAGCGCTGTACAATGTGTGTTATTATTTATATATCGCCGTCATACTCCACAGCGCTGTACAATGTGTGTTATTATTATTTATATATCGCCGTCATACTCCGCAGCGCTGTACAATGTGTTCTTATTATTTATATATCGCCGTCATACTCCGCAGCGCTGTACAATGTGTTATTATTATTTATATATCGCCGTCATACTCCGCAGCGCTGTATAATGTGTGTTATTATTATTTATATATCGCTGTCATACTCCGCAGCGCTGTACAATGTGTGTTATTATTATTTATATATCGCCGTCATACTCCGCAGCGCTGTACAATGTGTTATTATTATTATTTATATATCGCCGTCATACTCCGCAGCACTGTACAATGTGTGTTATTATTATTATTTATATATCGCCGTCATACTCCGCAGCGCTGTACAATGTGTTATTATTATTTATATATCGCTGTCATACTCCGCAGCGCTGTACAATGTGTGTTATTATTATTTATATATCGCCGTCATACTCCGCAGCGCTGTACAATGTGTTATTATTATTATTTATATATCGCCGTCATACTCCGCAGCGCTGTACAATGTGTGTTATTATTATTTATATATCGCCGTCATACTCCGCAGCGCTGTACAATGTGTGTTATTATTATTTATATATCGCCGTCATACTCCGCAGCGCTGTACAATGTGTTATTATTATTATTTATATATCGCCGTCATACTCCGCAGCGCTGTACAATGTGTGTTATTATTATTTATATATCGCCGTCATACTCCGCAGCGCTGTACAATGTGTTATTATTATTATTTATATATCGCCGTCATACTCCGCAGCGCTGTACAACGTGTGTTATTATTCATATATCGCTGTCATACTCCGCAGCGCTGTATAATGTGTGTTATTATTATTTATATATCGCCGTCATACTCCGCAGCGCTGTACAATGTGTTATTATTATTATTTATATATCGCCGTCATACTCCGCAGCGCTGTACAATGTGTTATTATTATTTATATATCGCCGTCATACTCCGCAGCGCTGTACACTGTGTGTTATTATTATTATTTATATATCGCCGTCATACTCCGCAGCGCTGTACAATGTGTGTTATTATTATTATTTATATATCGCCGTCATACTCCGCAGCGCTGTACAATGTGTTATTATTATTATTTATATATCACCGTCATACTCCGCAGCGCTGTACAATGTGTGTTATTATTATTTATATATCGCCGTCATACTCCGCAGCGCTGTACAATGTGTGTTATTATTATTTATATATCGCCGTCATACTCCGCAGCGCTGTACAATGTGTTATTATTATTATTTATATATCGCCGTCATACTCCGCAGCGCTGTACAATGTGTGTTATTATTATTTATATATCACCGTCATACTCCGCAGCGCTGTACAATGTGTTATTATTATTTATATATCGCCGTCATACTCCGCAGCGCTGTACAATGTGTGTTATTATTATTTATATATCGCCGTCATACTCCGCAGCGCTGTACAATGTGTTATTATTATTTATATATCGCCGTCATACTCCGCAGCGCTGTATAATGTGTGTTATTATTATTATTTATATATCGCCGTCATACTCCGCAGCGCTGTACACTGTGTGTTATTATTATTATTTATATATCGCCGTCATACTCCGCAGCGCTGTACAATGTGTGTTATTATTATTATTTATATATCGCCGTCATACTCCGCAGCGCTGTACAATGTGTTATTATTATTATTTATATATCACCGTCATACTCCGCAGCGCTGTACAATGTGTGTTATTATTATTTATATATCGCCGTCATACTCCGCAGCGCTGTACAATGTGTGTTATTATTATTTATATATCGCCGTCATACTCCGCAGCGCTGTACAATGTGTTATTATTATTATTTATATATCGCCGTCATACTCCGCAGCGCTGTACAATGTGTGTTATTATTATTTATATATCGCCGTCATACTCCGCAGCGCTGTACAATGTGTGTTATTATTATTTATATATCGCCATCATACTCCGCAGCGCTGTACAATGTGTGTTATTATTATTTATATATCGCCGTCATACTCCGCAGCGCTGTACAATGTGTTATTATTATTTATATATCGCCGTCATACTCCGCAGCGCTGTACAACGTGTGTTATTATTATTTATATATCGCTGTCATACTCCGCAGCGCTGTACAATGTGTGTTATTATTTATATATCGCTGTCATACTCCGCAGCGCTGTACAATGTGTTATTATTTATATATCGCCGTCATACTCCGCAGCGCTGTACAATGTGTGTTATTATTATTTATATATCGCCGTCATACTCCGCAGCGCTGTACAATGTGTGTTATTATTTATATATCGCTGTCATACTCCGCAGCGCTGTACAATGTGTTATTATTATTTATATATCGCCGTCATACTCCGCAGCGCTGTACAATGTGTGTTATTATTATTTATATATCGCTGTCATACTCCGCAGCGCTGTACAATGTGTGTTATTATTATTTATATATCGCTGTCATACTCCGCAGCGCTGTACAATGTGTTATTATTATTTATATATCGCTGTCATACTCCGCAGCGCTGTACAATGTGTGTTATTATTATTATTTATATATCACCGTCATACTCCGCAGCGCTGTACAATGTGTTATTATTTATATATCGCTGTTATATTCTGTAGCGTTGTACAATGTGTGTTATTATTATTTATATATCGCTGTCATACTCCGCAGCGCTGTACAATGTGTTATTATTTATATATCGCTGTTATATTCTGTAGCGTTGTACAATGTGTTATTATTTATATATCGCCGTTATACTCCGCAGCGCTGTACAATGTGTTATTATTATTTATATATCGCCGTTATATTCTGTAGCGCTGTACAATGTGTTATTATTATTATTTATATATCGCCGTCATACTCCGCAGCGCTGTACAATGTGTTATTATTATTTATATATCGCCGTTATATTCTGTAGCGCTGTACAATGCACGGATCAAACAATCTTGGGCCGACATTCTTCTCAGAGTCAGATTTTGTGTTTTCGCTGTTGAGTTCCGTGGCGATGAAGAGGTTAATGTTTTGGGTGCTGGATGTGGCATTTTGTGCCCCGGGGTATATTTCTCTTTTGCCCCGTGTCGGGGGGGCTGTTGGATGAATGCGGCCGTTGTTCCGCCGGGGTCCTGTCGTGCAAACAGCGCAGACAGACGGACGGACAGAGAAAGCTTTGTGTAACATTTGGCCTGATAAACCCACAGTGTCGGCCCCCGGGGGCCTCGCGGGGCCGACTCGTCTTTGTCGCCGAGCGCTTTGTCGTCCTTTTCATGTTCGTTGCGTTTGAAGAGGAGCGCGTTGGGTTATATAGCGGGGCAGAGTATGACCGGCCCTCCGACACAGGCGGCTTTGTCTCGCCGAGCTTCAAAGAAACTTCTAATCTATCGAGATAAAACGCGTCTTTCTGGGGTAAATTTCTCGTGTCCCTAAATGATCTGCCCGGTGGCACCTCTGCTGGGCGGCTGCTCCGTTTATTCGTGAGCTCGGTGAGCGGCCCCCAGCGCGCTCGGGTTTATATCCTTTGGTTAATCGAGGGCCCCGTGGGAGGCAACGCTGTGAAAGCCGGGCCCCGGCCCCTGTATCCCCTCATATTCCCGGAACGCCACCGAGCCACGTCACGGCTTCTTTCAGACAGGGCAGCAGGAATAGCCCCCCGGCGGCATGATAAAAGCCCCCCTGGAGTCTGGGAGGTCTCGTTTCCCGGGGGTCTCGTTATCGAGGGGTCTCGTTATCTGGGAGGTCTCGTTTCCTGGGGTCTCTTTTTCTTTTCCACGCGCCGGCCCTCGCATTCTTTCTGCTTAGTGAGACTGAACGGGGTAATTGGGGGTAATTATGGGAGCGTCGGGGCAATAGCTGGGATCCCCTGATGTTTTATGATACGGTGTAAGTGACCCTCCTGTTTCCGTGTCCCCCCGCAGCACGTGTCTGGGGGCCAGAGACCCCTACTGCGGCTGGGACAGCAAGAAGAGGCGCTGCAGCACCCTGGAGGACAGCGTTAACATGAGCCTCTGGGGGCAGAACATCACCGAGTGTCCGGTGAGTGGCCGCTGTAGTGGACGCCGTTAGGGTCTTTTGTTGCAGTCGTGGTATATATAGGGTGGTGGTGAGTAGTCAGGGGGGGGTGAGTGTGCGCTCACTTTGTTAGCACAGACTTATTCCTCCCCACAGTCTCATTTTATTTTTTACTTTCAGGTCAGAAACTTAACCCTGAACGGGGGTTTGGGGGTCTGGTCCGCGTGGCAGCCGTGCCACCACTCCGATGGAGACTCCACGTGTCTGTGCCGCTCCAGAGCTTGCAATAGCCCTGCGCCGCAATGCGGGGGCCGGGACTGTGAAGGGCCACGAATAGAGATCGCCAACTGCTCACGGTAACCACAAAATTCCACAGACAGCCAATCAGCAACTAAAATCAGGATTTATTCCCCCACAGATCGGCCCCTGACGGCCCCCGGCTAGTCGCCCGTTTCTCCTGCTGTAAAGACTCAAACCTTAATTAGTCGTTGGTCTCGTCTTAGATTCAGGAGCCGTATGTCTACCCCATGCATGTTTAATCCCCTCACTGTATTACCCTCTACCACCTCTGCTGGGAGGCTGTTTTCCACCACCCTCTCAGCAGCTGTTCATGTGCCCCGTTCACGCACCCCACCGGGTCAGGTATTTCTTGCAAGAGGTTTTCAGAAACCTGCGGCGGCGGAATCCAAAAACCAACGCGCTGATTATGCAGAGAAATCGGTTCCTTCGCCACATCCCCCCCCCCGTGTCTGACACCTCGGAGCGGCCGCCAGACGCGCCACGAGACGAAGAAAGAGACGCAGTGCGAGGGAGCGAAGAAAGAGACGCGGTGCGAGGGAGCGGAGAAAGAGACGCGGTGCGAGAGAGCGGAGAGACAGACGCGGTGCGAGGGAGCGAAGCTCAGTCATAAACTGGCAGACCGTGTGACAGGGCACAGACCGCCTAAGCAGTGTTACCGAAAGGCATGCGCCGGCCGCCACTCACACAGAGTACAGGTGGCCCTCAGACACGCGGGAAGGAAGTCAGTGACGGCCCCTCAGATTGTTTCGTGGGACCCTGTAACATGCATTCTGGCCGCCTCTCTGCTGGGCCTCTCGGCGGCCGTTAACATGATCCTCGGCTATGGCGGGGTGCAGGGTGCGGGAGACGGGGTGCATGGACTGTGAGATGGTAAACGTGGCGCCTGCTTTCCCCGCAGTTTCTCCGGCTTGGGTTTTGTATCGGGGGCCGAGCTGCTTTAACTCTTATGTTGGGGGTGAGATTGGGTCGGGGGGGACGTTGCTCCCTGTCACAGTCTGTGTCTCTCGGCAGGAATGGAGGGTGGACGCCGTGGTCCTCGTGGGCGACGTGCAGCACGTCCTGCGGAATCGGCTTCCAGGTGCGGCAGAGAATGTGCAGCAATCCGGCCCCGCGCTTCGGAGGGAGAGTGTGCGTGGGGCAGAGCCGGGAGGAGCGGTAAGGACCCCCCGCGAGGCCGTGCCCGGCTGGGACCCCCAAACCCCCCCGCGAGGCCGTGCCCAGCTGGGACCCCCCCCCCGCGAGGCCGTGCCCGGCTAGGAACAACAACCCCCCCCGCGAGGCCGTGCCCGGCTGGGACCCCCCCCCCCCACCGCACGGCCGGGCTGGGACCCCTCACCCTGTGTACCAACGTAAACTAATCGCCTCTCTGGCGGTGATGACATCATACATTATTATTATTAGTTTCTTGAGAATCCTCTTTTTCCTCCTCTTTATGATACGCGCCACGTTCTCGCGTCTGCCCCCGGTCTGGTTACGCAGGTATCTGGGGGTCCGCAGGGAGATCGGGGGCCGCAGATTATTCGGGAACTTCTCCTTTCTTGTAGTTTTTCTCCCCAGATATTCTCCAGAATGCAGATTTCTCTCCCCGATTCTGTAACGAATTCAGCGGCCGTCGCGCGCGTCGTTTAGCGGTTACGGCCCCGGCCCGTCTGTTAATCGTCTCTGATTGTTCCCTAATTAGACGTTTCCAGGGCGCTCGGCCCCATCGGCCCTCCTGAGCTTTCATGATCTCTAACTGGCATCGCAATGAATCCCTTCGTATTTAATTAATTATATTAACGAAGCCCCCCCCCCTTTCCGAGTCACGTTTCCAAAATAGACTTTTCTGAACAATAAATTCACCTCATTGAAATTATTTGACAAACGGGGAAAAAATGATTAACCCCTTCGGTGCCAGAGTTCTTGCAGGTCCCATTTGGAGCGTTTTATGCAGAACGTGGCGTTTTTTGTATCGTTTTTTGTATCTGTTGGGATTCGGGGGGGGATTCTTTGCGTTTCTGCCCCCGTTTCCCGAGCCGGTAGCCGGTCGGCGGGGGTCCTAACGTCACAAGGCGTCCCGCTGTTTGTTTTGTGATCCCGCAGCTTCTGTAACGAGAACAGTCCGTGTCCGGTGCCCATCTTCTGGTCCTCGTGGGGCTCGTGGAGTAAATGCAGCGCTGATTGCGGAGGAGGCACTCACTCGAGGCAGCGCTCCTGCGAGAACGGGAACAGCTGCCCCGGCTGCGGGCTGGTGAGTACACCTCGGAATGGGGGCCGCGGGGGTCCTTTATCCTATTACTGTATGTAGAGGTTTCAGGATCTCCTCACACGAACGCGGTCAGCCGCTGACAGATCTCAGGAATGGAATCTGTGGGCACTGATCGCCTACACGGGTCTCTCCGATGCAAATACCAACAGGCTCCATAAACAATGCCCCAGGGGCCACGCGTTCACAGGGTCCCGGCCCCCGGCCCTGGAATTGAGCAGCCCTGTACCGCTCGCTGTCGGGGGGGCAGTTTTCACACTCAGGTCCGCTCTCCCTGCAGGAATTCCGAAGCTGTAACTCCGAGCCGTGCCCCGAAGTGCGCAGGAACACCCCGTGGACCCCGTGGATGCCGGTTAACGTCACGCAGAGCGGCGCCCGCCAGGAGCAGCGCTTCCGGTTCACCTGCCGCGCTCAGCTCTCCGACCCCCACGAGCTGCAGTTTGGGAGGAAGAAGACGGAGACTCGGTTCTGTCCCAACGACGGCTCGGCTGCCTGCGAGACCGACTGTGAGTACAGCGCGAGTATATCCGCGTGGAAGGGATACAGCGCGCCGGCGCATTTAACTTTCCGGTCTCGTCTCCCCAGCCCTCGTGGACGACATGATGCGCGGTGGCGGCGGTGGCGGTAAGACCCCCTCTCGCATCGTCGGCGGGGGATGGAGTCAGTGGGGATCCTGGTCTTCTTGCTCTCGGGACTGCGAGCTGGGTTTCCGATCTAGAAAACGGACGTGCAGTAGTCCAGAACCTCGGAACGGGGGGCCGCCGTGTCTGGGATCTGCCACGGAATTCCAGGATTGTAACCCCCAGCCGTGTCCAGGTGAGATGCGGGTGGGGGGCAGATAGAAGCCGCTACATTGTAGCAGAGAGTTTCCCTCGGATCCGCTGACAGGTCCCGCCGGGGATCCTTTCTAGGCTCTCTCCGGAGTCTCCGGATCCCGGTGGATCTCCCACAGGAGCAGCCGCAGTGATTCGTCGCTTTGTCGTTTCAGTGAAGGGATCCTGGTCCTGCTGGTCTTCGTGGACACAATGCTCGGCCACGTGCGGAGGCGGCCATTACCAGCGGACCCGAACCTGCACCGACCCGCCGCCATCCGCCGGGGGGGACATCTGCATCGGCCTCCACACGGAGGAAGCGCTCTGCAACACCTACTCCTGCGAAGGTGCGGCGTCCGTCCTCTGGGCTTCGTGGGGCGGGGGTGGTTTTGGGGTCAGATTGATGCGTTTTGGTTCCCGGTAAATAAATGATTCTTGCGATTTCTGCGATTCGATGATTCGGAGGCTCGGGGTCCCGGACACGGCGAATCTCGATGATTTCTGCCATTTATTACCCCGCTTGTGTCCTGGGGTAGCAGATTTTGCCCCGTCTGCCTCTGGGGTCTGAGATACGGGGAGCCGGAATAACCTTTGGGTTTAAACTCCCCGCTAAGAAGCCGGGTTACTGTAGGGCGTGAGGTATTGGCGGCCCCGCTGAGGGCCACAGTATGAGTCTGGCCATACATGCCAAGAGTCCCTATTAAGCGTGGGGCAGGAATCTGGTGCCGTGGGGCTGATTCGGGGGTCTCTGTCTCCCTCGCAGGGGGCTGGGCAGAGTGGGCCGAGTGGAGTATGTGTCACGAAGACGGAACGCAGTTTCGGAGCCGTTACTGCGAGAGCCACGTTCCGGGAGCCACGCAGTGCGTCGGGAACAGCACCGAGTACAGAGACTGCATCTACAACGAAATCCCAGGTGGGCATCACGCGGAGAAGCCCCACAATTACCCCCCCCCTCGTGTTACCCTTGAATCCTCAAAATGGGGTAAACGTCTCGTTTCTCTTGTCTCCTCCTTTCAGTGATCCTTCCAGCTTCCAGCATCAACGAGAACCCGGAATGTGGAGGTAACCGCGGGGAATCGGCACCTTCTGACATCACCATCTCCTCTTAGCTAAACTCTGACATCACCGACTCCTGGCCTCTGACCTCATTCACTTTTGCCACTTGGCCGTCATGGCTGGTGTTTTCCAGGCCGTGCCGGGTTGTCCCTACGGATCCCTGGTGGCCCCCGCGGCCCTGACAAGCATTATAACCCTACAGGGGGCATCTGAACAGCCGACTTACCCCAGGAAACTGCTCTTTAACCCTCTCATGGCTGGAGAATTCTGGTTACCCTTCTGGCTATTAAATTAAATAATTATTTGGGAGCCGTAATCCGGTTCAAAGAGTCTGATGCAGAACTATCGGGGGGTCACCCAGACCCCCAGTGTCTCGTTCTGCCCTCCGTTGGCCTCTTTTGACCCCCTTCGGCCCGGAGCTCCCTGGGTGTCATTGAGTTTTGACGGGAAGGGGTTAGTCGAAGGAGCCGTTAAATGAGCCGTTATATTGCGCTCGCCGGTAATTACCGGACACGGCATCAGGGGCTGGCAAATCCTTCCCGTTTTCTCGATTTAAAGAGGCAGTCCCCTGGTTAATGAGATTTTGCCGCTTTCGCCCGCGCAGGTTTCAGTCTCATCCACCTCATCGCCACCGGGGTCTCCTGCTTCTTCGGCTCCAGCCTCCTAACGTTCGTCATTTACGTTTACTGCCAGCGGTGCCAGAGACAGTCGCAGGAATCGACCGTCGTCCACCCGGCGACCCCCAACCACCTCCACTACAAGGGCAACGCTACCCCCAAGAACGAGAAGTACACCCCCATGGAGTTCAAGGTGAGGGGGAGCGGGGAGGGCGGCTGCGCGTTCGGGAGGAGAGTTCTGTTTTCAGTCATTCGGGGCAAGAGAAATGAGGGCAGTTAATTCGTTTGGGGCAGATAGCGGCTGAAGCGGCTGAGAGATATTCTGCCCTTCCCGTCAGGAGGTCGCCGGCGGGCGGTCGCCATCCCTCCTGTTATCTAGAACGTCGAAGAGATGGTTCTAGAGACCGAGGCTGCGCATTTTATTCTAGAACAAGGAATCGGGGAGTGTGGGGATGGGGGGGATTTCAGGCCGAAGGCGTCACATAAACCCCCCAAGTCCAGTTTTGGGGTGAACGCGTCTAGCTTGACCCTTAAAGTGCCAGATAAGGAAGGGGTAGAAAAAAGCGTCGCTATTTAAATGGAGAATTATTGTAGAATATTCCGTTAATTTCTTTAAAATTGGACGCACCCTGCGAGGGGTCAGATCAGCCCTTAGACACTCGAGGGGTTAAACCAGTTCTCGCCGTTTGAGTTTGGAAGACATTATCTTCCCCTTTTTGGTGTTTTTTGTTCGGTTTTATCACCGTAATGGGTACCCGCTGTCTCCATTATCACAGCAGTGAAGGGGTTAAACTAATTGCCCCTGTGTGATGCGGGGGATTGTGTTTAATAAGCGTAGTGTTTAAGCAGCAGGATGTTTGGGCGGAGGGGGTAATTTAGAGCTTCAATCTCCTCTCCTGTGAGTCGCATTAACGTAATGGCAGCCAGGGCTTCTTTAATATGCAGAGGCGGAGGACACGAGGCGGGTAAGTGGTCTCCCGCGTGTCATCGCTGCGCATGAGCTCATGTCATTAACCAGCATGCAGAGAGCCATTCCACGGTACTGCCAGGGACACGAGGGGGATGCAGCCGGAGACCCCGGAGACCCCGGACCGGGAGACCCCAGACCGGGAGACCCCAGACCCGGAGACCCCCCATCTGGAGACCCCCGAGCAGTCACCCGCTGAACGAAAAAATCTAATCCGTCATCCCTGCAGCTCTGAGCCTTCAGTAAATGGACTCCAATCCCCATCACTCCTAGCCTAAAGCACAATTAGCAGCCCCCCCGCGGGGGTTAGTTCACAGATCACTGAGTTCTACTGATAAAAGGCGCCGTTTCCTAACGTTTGGGGTGATTTAAATGTCATGTTTAGTGTCGGAAGCAGTGACTTTATTTATACAGCTCCTCAGTGTGTTGTTGCCGTTAGCAACTGCCCCGTGGGATTGAATATGATAACCGAGTCAGCTAGTTCCGCAAAGCGCTGATTTTCCAGATACATGCCCGTTTAGCTCCGAATTATCACACATTTTACTTCACAAATGCGTAACTTTACGTTTATCAATGTTAAACCTCGGCTGTTTGACTGAATTCTGCCCCCGGAATCCCGGGAAAGGGGCATTTATTATTCCAGTGGGAATCCCATCTATAAAGGGAATCGGGGCGCGTTGTTCCTGGCAGGGGGTCCGACACCATGTGCTCAGGTCACGTGATCAGAATCATACGTGTCATCCGCATGTCACCCTGCGGCGCATGTTCCCTGTGCAGTGAAGTGACTGTGACCTGTTGCTTGTAGCTGACAGAAGTGACCCATTTAATAACGGGGACTCCTGTCCTGGAGATGTGCCAGTGGAGCTGGAGAGCAGGTAATCCGCCTCGCCCGTTCCCCTCCCCCCGGGGCAATAAACCTCCTCTCCTAGGCCGGAGCGCAGTGTATGGGGCAATAAACCTCCTCTCTGAGGCCGGAGCGCAGTGTATGGGGCAATAAAGCTCTCCTAGGCCGGGGCGCAGTGTATGGGGCAATAAACCTCTCCTAGGCCGGAGTGCAGTGTATGGGGCAATAAACCTCTCCTAGGCCGGGGCGCAGTGTATGGGGCAATAAACCCCCTCTCCTCGGCCGGAGCGCAGTGTGTGGGGCAATAAACCTCTCCTAGGCCGGAGCGCAGTGTATGGGGCAATAAACCCCCTCTCCTAGGCCGGGGCGCAGTGTATGGGGCAATAAACCCCCTCTCCTAGGCCGGAGCGCAGTGTATGGGGCAATAAACCCCCTCTCCTAGGCCGGGGCGCAGTGTATGGGGCAATAAACCCCCTCTCCTAGGCCGGAGCGCAGTGTGTGGGGCAATAAACCTCTCCTAGGCCGGGGCGCGCCTTGCAATGATTTCACCAAATACTCTTCTCCTTATTTTCTTGATCTATACATCTGCTTTGAGTTTCAGCTCCTCGTTCTCACTGAAGGTGACGGAGCGTCGGCTCCCGGTAGATTAACCCCTTCAGCCCTACTGTCAGTGTTTGAGATTTTATCCCTTTTGCCAGCTTATTGTTATTATTATAATTATATTATCTGCGGGACCCCAATGCCGGCAGAATTATTACCTGCCCCGGTTTAATTATTTCCCCAAACGGAATAAAGAGATGGTTACTCTGTAGCACTCGCTGCGTGTAAAACGTTCTTCGTGTCACACGCTCTAGAACGCAGCCCCCCCCCCCCGGATCAGACCCCGGAAATAATCTTCTCTTTCCTTATTTTTTTTTTCAGACCCTCAATAAAAATAATTTGCTTCCCGACGACCGGAGCGGCTTCTACCCGCTGCAGCAAACCAACGTCTACACGACCACCTACTACCCGAGCGGCCTCGGCAAATACGACTTCCGCCCCGATTCCTCCCCGGGCAGAACTTTCACCAACAGCTGAGACCGGGACGCGCGGAACGTCCCCGCGGAGACCCCCCTCCCCCGCTCACGTTCCGTGTACACCCGCTCCGGACCGCTGACTCCTCTCCGCGAACTTTGAGGAGCAAAACTTTTTTAAGGCCTCTGAAAGACGGACGGGGAGTCTGAGCAGAGAAAGCGGGGGGGTCGCCCTCCGCTTGGCTCCAGAAGTTTTTTGGAAACGCTTGTCCGGATCTTTTTTTTTTGCGCGACCTTCTTGGGGTTGACTTCATCAAATCGCATGAACAGCGACGGAACGCCTGCGCGGAGCAACCGCCAAATCTGCCAAACGGCCCCTGGATGGGTTCTGGCTGGAGGCCGACGGACTCGGGAAATAAACCAACATGGGGTTAAACACGCAAACTTGATTATATGACTGCAGTCTAACGTCACTGGATTTACCCCCATGGGGGGCGCTGAGTGCCGATACGTTCGGTGCTCCCTGCAGGGGGAGCTAAAAACACCTTAAGAGTTCGGGGGGGGGTCGGCGTCCTGATACTTTTTCGTGATGTCATAAGTGCTGGACGTAGAATTCTAAGCCAGCGAATGATGAACAGGATGATCGCTAACAGTGGGAGGGGCATAGATAGGCCGACAATAACTCTCTGAGCCAATCAGAGGGCTTTGTTTCCTAACGTCCCAAGCAGGCGATGACAAGAACCCAACAAGTACCCCCCTCCACCGTACATATACCCCCCTCCACCGTACATATACCCCCCCTCCACCGTACATATACCCCCCCTCCACCGTACATATACCCCCCTCCACCGTACATATACCCCCCTCCACCGTACATATACCCCCCCTCCGCCGTACATATACCCCCCCTCACTGTGTCCCCGTGGAACTCTTCTTTTGAATCTTTTAATTCCATTTTCATTCATTTTTCTGTTTACTAAGATTTCAAAATGTGTTTTAAAAAAAAAAAAGATTTGTTTTTCTGGATAGAGATCAGAATTGGATCCGCGACGTCTTCCACACCGAACGTTTCAGCAAAGACTCTTCAAGCTGTAACTCGTCGGTCAGAGAGACCCCCGGCCGTCTCGCTGACTCCGGAGTGGACCTGGCAGTGGAAGGGTTAATACCCAGCAGGCAGGGGCCACTGAACCATCCAGGGGCCTCACTGCTATAAACAAGTCAGCGGCTCGTCAACAGAGCTAGCAATCTTGTGCCGGGTGGGGGGTAATTTGTAGAATGCGTTAGATGGGCGCTGTAGACGGACGTCGCCCGCATTTCTCCCGATCCCCGTCACTTTCTTTTTTGGATTTTTAGCCTTGATGTTTAGAAATGTTTTGTGGAAATATTAGAAAAAAAATTTGCAGTTCAGAAATTCCTGATTCACCTTTTTTTTTTTTTATCCATGGAGATGAATTACATTTAAGAGGCATCCCCCCCCCGTGAACGTTTCCCCGGCGTCTGTGCGGATCTCCGGCAATGAACGGGTTAAGCGGCAGACAGAATGCGCGTGAATGATTTAGCGTCCGCGGAAAGTCTGTTCTGTAGGAAGCGTGACATCCGACCCGCGCCATCAGCCGCTGTCATGTACCTGATGTAACGCGTGCCGGAGCGCAGCCGTGCGTGGCGGTGATGACAGGGGGGCCGGTAACACAGCGGTGGTGCGTGACGGTGATGACAGGGGGGGCCGGTAACACCGGCGCGCCGTCTTTCCCTCCGCAGCATAAATCTCACCCGTGGCTCTCGACAATCGCACGTCTCATTAGTCTCATCCGTTTCACTAGAGGGCCGATAACGCGCTGCGTCCGACCCCAGACCGAGAGCGCCGGCCCTTTAATCACCGGGTGGCGTAAAGCAGAAAAATGCTTTTTGGAATTGCCCATTATTCAGTTTTTGCCCCAATTAATTTGTCTTTTTTTTTCCTGCACAATCTCTGTGGCCGCTTCACGCGCTCGGCTCCTTTGTGGCCCCGGCGGACGGAAGCAGAAAACACTTTGAGGTTTCAGACAAAAGCCCTTTAAAGGAGAAGTTCTGGCCCCGGGGGCCGCTGATTATAATAATGATTATAGCGAATTTATTATAATTATTATTATTTTATTAAAATATATTTTTTTTGGCAGATTTTGCCCAAACGCCGTATTCCGGGTATAAAAATCCGATTAAAACGATCGGCGGATTTAATGTAATTGTTGCAAGGCGAGGATTGATTTAAATCACCGTATAACGGTTTAGCTGCAGATCCCATCACCCTCAGCCAACCACTGATGGAGGAGAGTGTTGGGGTCTCGCACGCCGGACTCGCTGACCCCGGGTTGTAGCCGTTGAGATGGTGACATTTTTCGGCTGAGGCTCGTGGGAGTTGGGAGAGCCGTCCCCGCGCCGCCGCCGCTAACGAGGCGTTTCTGTCACAGCAAATTCTGGCAGAAAACCTCGAATACAAATCACTCGGCCGACGGATTCCCAGAAAAGCGGCAAGACACAAATTCAATTTTGTCGGCGTGCGGCGGCTTTTCGCATTTATTTACATCTTCATCTGACACGAGCCGTGCCCCCCGACCCCCCCCCCTCCCCGCGATCCGCCGCCCAAACGCCGACGCGAAGAAAAACAGAAATCTCCGCGGCTGCGTTTTATAGATTTGGGTTTTTTGTTGAAATTTATTGACCGCTGACCTTCCATTAAAATGAGAAATAGACGGCGACCGGCACGGCGACCAGAGAATCGCCCAAAACTGCAAATAATCATAGGAACTGTCAGCAAAAGTGACAATTATTTGACGTTTTTGGCCTAATTTTCTAAAAAAAATAAAAAAAACAATACATTTTTATGATTTTTTGATGTTCCCGGTTCAAAGTATCAAAAAGTAACTTTTATATAAAAAATAAATCTGCAGATTTAAAAGAAAGGGAACCTTTTGGGCTGTAACTTCCATCCCCTTCAGCTGCTGTTTGCTGAGACTAATGGGAGTTGTTGTGTGGCAGTAACACTTCCTGAAAGTCATAGCTGCCAAATGACCCAGAGTACTAGCGGCAGTCCCGAATTCCTCCCCCAAAGAGGTTTTAGAACAGTTTTTGAGGTCAGGTGCAAAAAACAACAAAAATGCGGCCATATATTTTTTTTTTCCTGCAATTTTATACCAATAATGCGATGCAGACGTTACGGCGCAAACCGGCAAGCTCAGCGGGGGTCGTGAATGGAGCGTAACGTGTAACCCCCCCCACGCGTTTATCGATTTAGCTTCACGCTCTGCAGTACATTTCACGGCGCATGTTTTACCCTTTAAACGCCTCAAACCGCTGGCACTCGGAGACTACCGGCACTAGCGGCTGAGCGTCATGGGATTTTTTTTTATTTAGCCACCATAAAATCAGATTGTTCTGGATTAACCCTTTATTGCCGCCCCTCTGACAGACGCGCGGTCCTTGCCGAGACCTCCTGTTTTCCACCTCGTTTTCTGTTCGTTTCCGGGCTCTTTAAATGTTCTTCATTAACAAAATGCCTTACAACGCGGCCCCCATCACGGCAGCTTAATTACCTCGTCTAGACGTAGCCGTCCTTAGCCGCTCGCTCTACTGAATGCCATGGATTTGCTTTTTTTGGTTAGGAACGGGGCTTTTGAGCCAAAGTGGAGAAAAAAATGTCTAAAATTCCAGGGTCTGTAAACTCGAGAACCGACAAACGGGGAAGAACCGACGGAACCTGCGAACGCCACGCGACTGCGGGCTCCGTACTCGTTACAGATGCGCATTACCACCGAGCAGGGGCTTCACACGTGGCCGGGGGCTTTATTCTCCCAACCGGTTGTATATCTTCTATCACCACAATTAGATTGTAAGCTCTTCAGAGCAGGTCACAGGCACCACTCGGCCAGCCGGTGCAGAGCACTGGGGGGGGGTTGTTAAGGATTCGGTATAAAGCTCGGGGGGGTTCCTGATGGACCCAGCTTTGTCCTGAGGACCCCCGGTACTCCGCGGGACCCCCCTGTTGCCCCCGATAGGCCGGTGAGGAGAGGCAGACGGCTGGAAGACCCGGCGCGTTTTCAGTTTTTTTGCTCAAAGTCGTTACTTCGCTGAATGCTTCACTGATTATGCAAAACTCGGTGTTAATTAGCGGCTCGGCGCTGGAGGCTCAGAACCTTCCTATGCAATTGAACTTTCCGTGGCGCTCTAGAATAATGCGACAGATTGTAATCACTGCCTTTAGACACTGTGAATTTATTTTTTTTCCTTTTTTTGGTACTTGGTATTTTTTATATATTGTACAAAACAAAAAAACAAAAGACTTCGGAATTAAGTAAATAAAATTCAAAAAGGTAAAAAAAAAACAAAAAAAAAAAAACAAAACTCTGCGCTTTAATCCACGAACGTCGCTTGAAATGCTTTGCGCTGAACGCATAAAAAGGGGAAGGGTTAGTGGCCCCCTATACATTATACAGGGGCCGGCTCACTGATTTATCTATACATTATACAGGGGGCCGGTCACTGATTTATCTATACATTATACAGGGGCCGGTCACTGATTTATCTATACATTATACAGGGGTCGGTCACTGATTTATCTATACATTATACAGGGGGCCGGCTCACTGATTTATCTATACATTATACAGGGGCCGGTCACTGATTTATCTATACATTATACAGGGGCCGGTCACTGATTTATCTATACATTATACAGGGGCCGGTCACTGATTTATCTATACATTATACAGGGGGCCGGTCACGGATTTATCTATACATTATACAGGGGGCCGGTCACTGATTTATCTATACATTATACAGGGGGCCGGTCACTGATTTATCTATACATTATACAGGGGGCCGGTCACGGATTTATCTATACATTATACAGGGGGCCGGTCACGGATTTATCTATACATTATACAGGGGGCCGGTCACTGATTTATCTATACATTATACAGGGGGCCGGTCACTGATTTATCTATACATTATACAGGGGGCCGGTCACTGATTTATCTATACATTATACAGGGGGCCGGTCACTGATTTATCTATACATTATACAGGGGCCGGTCACTGATTTATCTATACATTATACAGGGCATCTCATTGGTTTCGTGGAGAAGCTCCCTGGGTCGGTCCTTCATAACATGTTTAGTGAATAAAGCCCAAAGCTTTCGGCAGTGCTGGTATCATTAAAGGGTTAAACCAGCATGTGGCAAAAAATGATTTCTCCGAACGTCGTCCCCGTTTTGCGTTTTAAGCAGCAGAACGAATTCCATCTACAAGATTAAATTAAAAAGGTTTCCGGTCCATTAAGTTTTCTCCCGGTAACGGCGGCGTCAGCGCCCGGACCCGCTTCGAACGCTCGCCATCCGTGGAGCGGCTGCAGCGGGAGGCAGATAAATGCGAGAAATGAGCCCAAAACCTGCGAATAAAGCGTATGCTCGGCCCGCGCGGGGAGCCTCATATTTCTCAATGAAATGTTTAATACTCCAGCCCCCCCCCGTGTCCCCGTCACGCGTCGCCGAAGCCACAAACATGCATTGAACACGGATTTCTATCACCTCGTGTAAAATGTCGGAGATTTACCGGGTGAGGAAGCGGTTAACGGCAGTCAGAGAAACACCGGCTGCAGCTTCAATAAATCATATCTAAAAATATACTATAAATAAAACATAAATATACAGGAAAGCTATAAAAAACACAATATATACACTATAAATAAATAAAATATAGAACAAATATATATATACACTATAAATAAATAAAATATAGAATATAAATATACAGTAAACATACACACTATAAATAAATATACACTAAAGATAAATATATACACACCCTATAAATAAATAAAATATAGAACAAATATATATACACCCCATAAATAAATATAAATATACACACCCTATAAATATATAAAATATAAAATTTAAATACTGGATCTCCCAGAACATTCTGGATTCTAAAAAAAAATCAGCAAAGTTGTGACTTCTATAAATTCGCTCTCCTTCAGGCCGCGTTTCCAGAATTCATAATAAACCTAAAGCCGCCGCCGCCGGGAGGGAGAGGAGAATTCGGTGACGAAGCCGTTATCGGCGCCCGGTGAGAATATTCGTCTCTCTCCCCTCCGCGGTGATTACATCCACATTCAGAATCACCGACACCGCAAACCACCTGCGATTAGTAAGTCGCGCATGTTCCGGACCTGCTGATGTCAGGAGGCAGCCGCTGATACAGGGACGCATTCCGTGATTGGAAATAAAGGCTGCGATACGGTCACAGACAGCCAGAATTCTGATACATTTGCCTGAATTTCTCCTGCACCCCTCGGGCAGCGCACGCCACGGTCCCCCGCGCCACGCCACGGTCCCCCGCGCCACGGGAGCGGTTATGGTTTTTATGTTCGTGGAAACGCCGCACATTAATATCGGAACGAGAGAAAAAACCCAAACGCTGATGATTGTTTGATTTATTTATTTTCTATTCCACGATAAACCGAAAAATAAAGTCAGTCGTTAAAAAAACAAAATCTAATCGGACAATTTTCCAGCAGCGAGTTAACGGGGACAACGCGGCAAACGCAGTGATACACGGGACTAGAGATCCCCGGGGATCTACTGGATCCTCCATACAATATACACACGGTATAAACACACGCCTGGAACCGAAGCGGCATCAACGTCTACAAACACGGGACAGACGGTATGTATGCGACGCGCTGCGCCCCCCCCACCATGAGAACTTTGTGCGTGAATTTACAGAGAGGACTCGGCGCAGAGCATCGCACGGGGGCCACCGGAGCCAACGCCGCGGGGGCCACCGGAGCCAACGCCGCGGCTCACAGATACGGAAAGCTTAAAATCACAACAAAACCATAAAAGATCCGCATTACTGATGTTAAAAACCCTAATAAATGGGTGTAAATATTATAATATTGCAGCTATTATAGGGTTAAAGAGTAAAAAGAGAGGAGCTGGAAATATTATTAAAAGGGCAGATAAAATGACCACTTTTGGCTAGTTTTTTGGCTCATGGAATCGGCCCCGGCGGTTACGCCGTATTTCTCATTAAAGCAACAAATAAAGTATTTAAGAGGAATGAAAACTTTCCGGATATCAGGGGCATTTTACCCGATTTAAAGGGGCTTGATCAGTGAAGCAGGTTAATAAGAGGTTAATCCCCCCCCCCTGGGGAAATGGGGGGCAGGGAATCAGGACAACTCCTTCCTATATCACAGCCGCTCCCTCTATGGCACACAATGTGTTAACTATACATACTTAGTGTCATGCAATCGCCACGGAAACAGAGTCCTAAGTGAAGATAACGTGAAAAAGTCACATTTTAGGGGCTAATTCCCTCATAATGCAATAATATTAACCCCTCTGCGACCAACTGCCGTAACAGGGATAGCTTTAAAGACTCTGCCAATTTGGGGTGCCCTGGTTAATCGCCACGATCAGCGGGGGGGTTCGGTGCTAAAATACTGACCCGTAAAGCCCCGAGGGGCGCATGTGCTAGTGTTTCACGCCACTTCCCAATTTATAGAAAATAAAGAATAAACCCAGATAAGCGGATTCTGCCGATTTCCCTTTAACTGCCGGGGATTTTCCCAAAGTGAAAAAATTGTTAACCCTTGAAGTGCTCACCAACACACTCAAAGAGTTAAAAACACTTAAAATGAAACCCCATGAATTCCCCAGATTCTGCGGTTACCATATTATACATTTTTTGTATTTTTTTTTTTTTGTACCCGATTAACCCCTGGCAGCCCGACTCCTCGGGTTCCTCCGTTAGTTCGAGTCCTTTGTGCAAAAGCAGCCATTTGTGCAGTGAGTAGCGGCTCCGGAGCGTGCGCTCACACCGAGACGAAGACGTCGAGGTAAAGTCTATCGTAGGACTCCCTGAAGCACAGGATGAAGAGGAGACTGAGAAGGCTGGATCCCGTCAGACACCAATTCAGCCACGACAGCTCTGAGAAAAACGAGAAAAGAAGACTGAATACTGGCGGCCGTCAGACGGCGTGGAATTTGGGGAGGAAGGATTTGTCTCGGGGTTCCCTGAAGCAGATAATAAAGAGGAGGCCGAGGATACAGGAGCCGGAGAGGCAATAATTCGCCCAGGAAATCGCTGTGTGAACAAGAAGAGTCTTTTCAGACGGACGGGATAAATACTGCGCTTCGGCATATGTTTCTAACGCAGCAGAAGAACGGACTGCGCGTTCCACGAGACCCTGCGCGTTCCACGAGACCCTGCGCGTTCCACGAGACCCTGCGCCAAGATTCCCCACGCTTCCCTGAGGGGGGGGGTTAGCGCATTTCACGGCATGCAGCCGACTCCTGATTGGCCGCTCAATGAGTCCACGAAACGCACTTTATATAAAACAGCGACAAACTGATACGGGGGGGGGCGACCCCAATACCACCACAAACAGCACCAGGCAAGCAAAACCGGGGTATGCAGTAACTGAGGGGGGCTGATGGGTCAGTAATGTGAATATTGCCCCCCCCTGCAGCGCTACAGATCAGGCTGACAGGCAGGACCCCGCCAGAAGCAGAGACCCCCTGACTGCTCACCCACCCTCAGCCTAGACAGAGCAATTAAAGGGGAAGCAAATCTCCCCTCCTTCTGAAGGGCAAACCTTGCTGTGTTATGAAAGGGTAAATTTACGCGGCCCCCGGAGGGTAACGCGAGACACGTGCGGGTGGGAATCGACCGGCAAACGGCGAGGGTCTCGGTAAAGTAACCGCCACTCGTTGTTTGCAGACGATCTAATTCCCTGCGACATTAAAGCAAAGCTGCCGGCAGCGGACATGCGCGTCGGAAGCCTCGGAATGCTTAGCGTCTTTTACCCCATAAAACGTAACAGCGAGACCCCGGCCGGCCGGATCGATTCGCGGAATTAAAGATAAAATGCCAGCGACTGTAAAATGTCACGGTGCAATTACCGGCATCGGACCGGCCGCCACGTCCGCTAATGCATGCGGTGACCTTACTGCGCGGTCCGTGATACGGGGAGGACGCCGCATTCTGATTTAACCCCTTCCTGCCACATTGTCACAAGATGCCGATCCGGCAGCTTAACCCCTTCCTGCCCGATACCCGCAGGCTGCAAGTAGGTTTCACTTTAAAGCCCTTCCATCCAAACGTCTCTCAGTAAAACGCGGAGGATACCCGAGCCGCCCGTTTGCCTCCGCGTGCCGCGCGCCGTCGCTGCACCGCACTCACCATTGTGATAAAACGTTAGAAAGAGCAGCAAGAGTCCCATGAAGACGTTGCTTAGGAAGGTGACGAGTCCGCAGGCGATGCCCTCGGGGATGGGGTACACGGTCTCCACAAACAGCTCGAAGAAGATGGGCACCGCGCCGTTCAGGAAGACGCCGGTGAGGATGCACGACGTGTAAAGCGTAGCTGCGGCAAAAACAAAAACAGGGACGTTACAAGCCGGTCCCAGCGAGGCTTTCATACAGAAAACTTTCACAGCGCATGTTCTGGGGCGGGAGGGAACCCCGCAGCCCTTTCTAACATTCAGTGGATCGTGATCCAGCCTTCCAGCGGAGGTGGTAGGGGCTGTAAAACAAACCTTGCTTATACCGCCTTCCTTCAGACCATCACTACAGACAGAGGGGCGCCCCCCCACCCGCTACCGATAACATTTATCTACAAATTAAACGTTGCTTTTGCCCTCTTCTAGCTGAAACGCGTCTTCGGTTGGCGTCTCTTAATATCGGCCTCTGCGGATAACTCCCATCACCAAGCGACCGATTCCGTCCCCCGGCAGGGAGCCGCAGCCGCCCCACGGCGTCCAAATCCACCCCGAAACGCGTTCCTCTCTCCGAGCAAAGAGACGAGAACGATAAATGAACCCGGCACACGAAGCGCGGAGGAACGTGGGAAATATTCAATCAGCCGCTTTCCGAATCATTACCTACCCCGGCCGTAAAAAGCCGCTCGCCGCTAACTGCGCGGATCGGGGAGGACAAAGAAGGAGCGGCAAACGCCTCAAATGCCGACATCTCCAGGAATAAATAATCAATAAAGAAAGAGAGAAAAACGCAATAGCTTTTCATCAATAACCCCTGGATTAAAGAATTCCCCCCGGGGCCGTTTAATAAAAACCCCTCGATATCTCGCCGCTGATCGCATTCCGGGAGACGTTAATGCGACGCGACGCCGGAGCTCTGAGGAACGGGAAACGCATTATTCGGGCAGAATGCGGCACTTTAGAATTTTGATAGATTTTGCTTATTTTACAGCTGGCTGGAAAACCAAATCCAAAGACAGAGAAACGCAAAGCGCCGCCGCTTCTGATAAATATTCCCCGGCAGAGACATTAATCACGGCCAGAAGCCTTCCCTGCGGTTCCGTTACACGTGGCGGGTTCCGGGTGTCACCGCCGGGGTACGGGGCGAGCTATTAGCTTATTACCCAGCACCGGAAGGTTATAAGACCCCCCCCCCCGATCGGACAGACCTCCCGTTTATTGGATTCATTTCCGAGGGTCCGGTATTTTTCGTTGCCCCGGATGCCTCGCTGAGGGCCGTTAAGGACAGGAGCCGGGGTTTCTGTACTCATTAACAGCTCGGTGCCATCACAGACATGCAAAGCAGGGGTCACTAATCCATTAACCGGGGGGGGGGGGGAGTTTAACTAAAAACTGCTGATTTAACCAGAAAAAAAAAAAAATGTACATTTTAAGTCATTACATTTACAGAATTTTAACTCGGATCGCAGAAACCATTGGGGTCATCAGAACGGCCGTTTCTTCCCGGATATTCTCAGCACCGCGGGTTCTGTCGCACCGGACGGCGAGAAGCGGAACATCTCACCCCCCCCAGACGTTTCTAGGGGTCTCATTCATTCATTTACTGTTTTTGGTGAAATAATTGCCCTTCGCCGGGACTCTTACCTGTGGTTAAAGGCAGGTGGGTGACGTTGCTTAAAAAGGTCAACGTGAACCACGTGGCGGACAGCGTGGCCCCCGAGAACAGCAGCACGAGGATGGGTTTGAGGATCCCGCGGACAGAGTCAGCAAACCTGTAGACATAAAGGAGCGTCAGTGACATAGAAACACAACGGCGGGCGGCGCGGACCCCCAGCGACACGCGTGTTTCATACAACAAACAGCAACAAGAGGAAACACGAAGGAGGCTTTTACCGAAAAAGAAAGAAAACCCAGAGAATGAAAGACTTTCAAAAATCTCCATTTTACTGAATTCTGCAGCTGATGGGGAAAAAACAATAAACCCCCCAAGGAAGATAACGGGACCGACACGCCACGTGCAACACGCCACACGCCACACGCTTACAAAGAATAAAAGATTGTAATTAATGCGTTTCCGGCGGCCCAATAACGGGTTTAAGAAGCCAGAAAGCGTCTCGACGTCGGAATTATTCTGTCACCGGCAGCTGGCTGAACAAAACGAGGGCGTTTCGGGGGATAATGGCGCAGGACGAGGGGCCGCAGATAAACATCAGGTTATTACGGCCGCGACGGGTTCGTCCTCCCAGATAAAAGACGGGCCGATCGGGGGCCGCATTACACTTCCCCGGAGAAAGAGAGCGCCTGGCGTCTCGGCAGATATTAAGCCCGGCGGGTTTCCGCTGCGGCCGCCGCGCGATGCATTTCGAGACGGACCATTAGCGCTTTTACATTAACTCAGAAACGAGCTTCTAAAGTCTGCCTTCAACGCACTAAAAATTGCCATTTTCTTCAATCAATTCTTCCAGCGGTTCACGCAGCGGCGCTCGGGCCTCGGTGGAGAAGCCGGCCGCATACGAATGAGCGAGGGGGTGATCGTTACGCGCTGTCTCTGCGGTTACAGATCTGGCCCCGGCGCCCCGGAATCGGCCCGGCCGGCAACAGTGTTTGGGACATCGATATCTGTAGGAGATCCAATGAAATGCGTGACTGCGGGGGTCCGTATCCGCGTTAAAATACAGCCCGGACCCTTTCATTCTCCACCGCGAGTCCCCGACCTACACTTTGTACCCAGAATTCCCCATCGGCAATCAGTGCGTTCCGGGGGGCCGCAAACCGTGCAACGCGTGAACGATGTCCGCAGCCGGCGTCACCCCTCAGCACCCACCTGCCTACAAACCCAGAGAAAACCCGGCTTATCCCGCCGGCTCGTACCCGGGGCAGAAGCGTATATTATATATACACTACATATACACTACATATACACTAGATATACACTAGATATACACTACATATACACTACATATACACTACATATACACTATATATACACTACATTAGAGCTGAAACAACGAATCGATAAAATCGATAATAATCGATAACGGAAATCATCGATAACGATTTCCGTTATCGATTAATCGAGTGATCGATTCGTCGTTGGAGCACTAGGCTCCTTTTACTTACCTCCGCCAGCGTTCCCCGCTTCTGCTCCACGCTCTGCAGTCTCCGCCTTCTTCAAGCTACGTGACGACGGATGTGACGCGCGTCTACTATCAAGTTGGAAGTGGAACAAGTTCGTAGCGGAGGTAAGTACTCTTTATGTCTATTGTCTGTGCGAATGTTTATGTGCGAGACTGGGTGCGCGGCAGAGTGTGTGTGTGTGTGTGTGTGTGTGTGTGCGTGTGTGCGTGTGTGCGTGTGTGCGTGTGTGCGCGCGGCAGAGTGTGTGTGTGGGTGCGCGGCAGAGTGAGTGGGGGGGTGCGCTGCACAGTGGGGGGGGGTGCGCTGCACAGTGGGGGGTCCGCGGCACAGGGGGTGGGGGGGCAGGGGATGCAGGGCAGGATGTGAGTGCAGGGCAGAGTGGGGCCAGGAGACTGGATGCAGGTCAGAGTGGGGGTGGGAGGGCAGGGTGGCAGACTGGGTGCAGAGCAGAGTGGGGGTTGGGATGCAGGGCAGGGTGTGAGACTGGGTGCAGAGTAGAGTGGGGGTGGGGGGGCAGGGCAGGGTGTGAGACTGGGTGCAGAGCAGAGTGGGGATGCAGGGCAGGCTGTGAGACTGGGTGCAGGGCAGGCTGTGAGACTGGGTGCAGGGCAGGCTGTGAGACTGGGTGCAGGGCAGGCTGTGAGACTGGGTGCAGGGCAGGGCAGGGTGTGAGACTGGGTGCAGGGCAGGGTGTGAGACTGGGTGCAGGGCAGGGCAGGGTGTGAGACTGGGTGCAGGGCAGGGTGTGAGACTGGGTGCAGGGCAGAGTGGGGATGCAGGGCAGGCTGTGAGACTGGGTGCAGGGCAGGCTGTGAGACTGGGTGCAGGGCAGAGTGGGGGTGGGGATGCAGGGCAGAGTGAGGGTGGGGGCACAGTGCAAAGGGGTGGGGGCACAATGCAAACTTGTGCGCTGGGTGCAAACTTGTGCGCTGGGTGCAACATTGCTTGCAAAAAGAGAGCCTGCCTCAGCCCTGAGCATGTGGACATGTTGACATTTTTGCATTCTAATGCAAAGTTTCTTGAACAGTAATAGTCCACCTATTTTCAGAATGTTTGGGATTATTTTGTTTCATAAATATTGTGTTTGGGTTGTTGTATTTTGACAACATAACAAAATACGAATGTTAATGTAAATTTTAAGTTGTTTTTTAACATCCAGTTCATTAAATTCTTTTAAATAAACGAAAAATTTGCATATTGTTTTTTTTATCCGATTAATCGATTAATCGAAAAAATAATCGGCCGATTAATCGATTATTAAAATAATCGTTAGTTGCAGCCCTACACTACATATACACTATATATACACTACATATACACTACATATACACTATATATACACTACATATACACTATATATACACTACATATACACTACATATACACTACATATACACTATATATACACTATATATACACTACATATACACTACATATACACTACATATACACTATATATACACTACATATACACTACATATACACTACATATACACTATATATACACTACATATACACTACATATACACTATATATACACTACATATACACTACATATACACGAGCCGCTGCACAAAACCCCCGCGCGGCCGCAGCCAACGTTCAGAAATCATAAATAAAGCCTAAAAAGGTGAATTTGCAAAGAAACCCACGGAATCACATAACGTGGCTCCCTGCGTCCCGGTCGCCGCTAAGCCGTTACCGCTCGGTATCCATGCGTTTCCTGAGATGTTATTTGCAGACGCGGTCGAGGGAGATCTTTGAAAAACATTAAAAAACGTTCCGCCCGAGAGCTTCGTGGAGCCGGGCGCCAAAAATAAAGCGATCCGCGGCTTGTCTGCCCGCCGGACCGCGAACGGCCGAGTCCACGGAACCGGAGGGGAACGATCCGGAACCAAACGCACTCGGCCGTGATTTTATTTATACAGCTTTATCGGAGGGGAAGGTGAAATACGATATAAAAAACAAAGGCAAAACAAGTAAAAACCTAAAAATCTCTGCTTCAGAAACCAACGTGTATCGAGATATCGAGATTTACGGACAACAAAGACCAAATTCCCCGGCCCCCCATTCACCGTATATCAAGAGCTTCTGTCATTTGATTAAAGGGGGCCAAAGCAGCATCTCACTGTCTAGGGGCCCCCGGGGGCCACATGCTAAGAGCGATTCAGGCACTCACCATCCGACTGATATTCCGACCACACATCCGCCAACAATGGACCAGAAGCCGATCCAGCCGGCATCAACCTGAAAGAGAAGGTTTTGGGGTAAGAAACGCCGGGTTTGGAAAGAGACAGCCAATGAGGCTAAAAAGCGGAATGCAGAATACGGGGTCCCCCCCCCGAAATTATGGCTAAGAGTTATGAAGCCCCCTGAGCTGGGAGGCAGAGTAACGGTGAGAGATCGCGCATGTGCAAGTAACTCAGAGATTAGACACAGTGACAGTGCGAACCCCCGGAGCCAGGAGCCGCGGACGCCGTTATTTTATAGAACCCGCAGAGGGTTAAACAAACTCACCTGATTCACATGAACGGGGGTTAAAATCAAGTCCAGGACCCCAGCCCACCCGGCGTAGAATCCCAGCGGAATCGCGTAGGCCAAGACGATCAGCAGGAAATGCACATTACTGGAAGAAACATCGGCACTCGGGTTTACACCAACGGGGAGGAATAACCCAATGACTACAAAGCCCATTATCCTCACTTCCTACCCACTTCTATGATAAAGCAGTTTGCTGCGATCCAGAAACTGGAAGAATTTGCCGTATTACACATAAAACACTTAAATAATAAAATTAACCATTTTCACATAATGAGCTCCGGGTGCTGGCGCTGCCAACGGTTTGGGGGGTAAGAGGGCAGTTTTTGGGTACCGTGTGAAGCAACCGCATCAGAGGTCAGCCGCGCAGTGTGTGCCGGGACGCTGTATATTTCATTAATATTCATTAAAACCTCTACGCAATATTACTTTAAATTAAACATCAGTCGTTGGTCTCGTCTTAGATTCAGGAGCTGTATGTCTATCCCATGCATGTTTAATCCCCTCACTGTATTACCCTCTACCACCTCTGCTGGGAGGCTGCTCCACTTATCCACCACCCTCTCAGTAAAGTTCCATTTCATCTATTGCACTGGAAGAGGAGGTGAGGAAGGCATAAAGTCCAAACTCTGTGTGCTTCAGTAGATCTGGATTAGTTGTCTTCAGTATGAAAAGACGCCCAGCGGCTGAGGAAACCGCGTTCTCGGCTACCGAACAAGAAAAGCAACATCTGCTGCAAAATAAATGACGCCGAATAAATTGTGCCGAATCTCGCTGTTTCCACAACGCGTGAAAACTCTCCATTAAGCGAACCCGGCGCGTCACTTTCATAAATGGGTTTATCCTCTCGGTGTATTTACAGATATATTGCCCCCTCGACAGGCTCGCCGCGCTCGCATAGATCTTCCTGTCTGCTCGGAGGGCATCGCGTCACCGGCTCCATTTCTCAAAGCCTCGGTGGCTTAATCTTCACCGGCGGCTTCACTTCCAGCCAAACAAACAAATATTCCGAACCGATGCCCCCGTCGGCCTGAATTTGTGTTAAATAAGCAGCTGCTGTTCACCCAACCCGTCCGTAGAGAAGCTCCGGGGGTCTCGGTCGCTCCGGCACATGCAGCGCTTGTACGTTAAATATCCCGACCTGTCCGTGGAGAAGCTCCGGGGGTCTCGGCCGCTCCGGCACATGCAGCGTTTGTACGTTAAACAATAAAAGGGGCGCCTTTTAATAAAAGTAAAGAGCTGCTTTAGCTTCTGTGCGTCGGAACGAGAAAGCGTCACTCCATCCATTCCTTCCTCCATTCTACTCCCCAAACCTTACAAACCATCCAGGACAGCGCCGGAGCCCCCCGGTAATAAGTGGGATGTCCCCTATACTGTGAATGTATATACAGGGGGTCTGCGAACCGTATCCTGGCCGTTCGTACCCCTTCCAGGCGACCTGACGCTTTCTTGGCTGCCCCCCACCTTTTAAAGCCTCAAAGAGCCCTCCACAGCCCCCGTCCAGCAGAGAAAGAGTTAAAGGACACGACAGCTAACGCTCTCTCGCTCACCTGAGAAGCTTGCAGATGCTGCTCCTGTAGCTCAGCCGGCGACTGGCGGCAGCCACGCTGGGGGGGACCGGAGGACGGGAAGGGAAATAGGCCAAAACGGCGGCAAACAGCACGGCCGTGACTCCGAACTCTGCGACAAACAGCGAAAGGTCAGAACCAGGTTTACGCGACGCGGGGGTCTCCGCTGGTCACAATACGAACGGTCAAAATAAATAACTAACGTGAGACTACACTACTGTAACACCGCCTATACACCCCGGGGGGTGCAGAGACCGCACTAGTGTAACACCGCCTATACACCCCGGGGGCCAGAGACCGCACACCGCGTACACCATCTGTATATCCCACACCTCTTCCCGTCTGTTTAATAGTTTTTGGGGGGTTTTTTGGTTTTCTCTCACTTATTACTTCAGCTCTGGTGTGAAGTTCGCACTGCGGCTCATTCACTCCGCGTTCATCATCAAGCACACAGCACTATTTACAGGATTTCACACATTTTGGGAGGGAGATGCCGGAGCAGCAAGCATCCAGAAATTCACTTTTTATTCTATTTGTTGCGAAAGATCTGGTTTTTGGGTTGAATAACGAGAGAAGTTTATAGGATTTTAAAGAGGGATCATCATACGACGCGGTCTCCGTACAAATGGCGTGGAAGCGGTACCTGCATACATCACTCCCTCGATGCGGTCCTTTATGGGTCCGATATGCCCGAGCCCCACAGCGAGATCAGCGGTCACATTGGGGGCAGGAACTATCAGGGGTCCAATGAGAAAGGCGCATGCGCCCCCCAGATAGCTCAGCATCGATGCAATGGCCGTAGCGGTGGCGCGTTCATCCGGGGAAAACCACGTCGTGGACAGGAACGGAGCCGCGTTCATCACCGTCGGGCCGGCAAATCCGTTCAAAAGCTGCCCCCCGTGTATCAATCTGAAACGAAACGGCAACGTCACGGAGACCGTGCGACTCACAGAGAGAAATACAAGAGACAACCGACACATTTACCAAAACACGCCAAGGAGACCGCAGATATCCACGGCAGGGGAGCCTGTATATAGCGTGGCCGTAACACACGCATGTAACGTACAACACGCTCCAGTCATACAAACTGCCCCACCGGTCTGAAGCCAGGTTACTCGTCTCATTCCGGATGCTGATCCCTCGGTACCCCACGCATCTTCTGCCCCAGTGGTCATGACTGAGGGCGAGGGGCAGATTTTAAAGAGCGTTCTGAGATATAAATAGAGCTCGTTTGGTTCTTTTTCTCTTTCTTTCTACTTCTTGGGCAGCTAAACAGCAGATCTGAAAGAGCCGCCGCTCCGTGTCAGCGTTTGGAACCGAGCCAGGAGGCTGTTATTGTTCCAGAGATTGGCGCGGAACCAGAAGACAGAGGGGCAGCTTTACGACACCCCTTATAATTATTCCCCCTACTTAAGAAAACTACCGTCAGCCTTCGCTCCTTACATCAAGCAGCGCACGCACCGCAACATACTAACATCCGTGACTTACCTTCTACGCAGGAACAGGTCCGGCACCGGCACGCAGCGCAACCCGGACCCGAGAACCATCAGGAAGATGGTCAGCAGCACGGTCACACGCAGACCTGGCAGGGAAAAGGTTCATTTTACATTAAAACCAAACATTACGTTTTTACACGCACTAGAAGTGATACAACTGGTCCGGAATGATTATTCCTGACTTACATGGCGCCATCATACGCCACGGCGCTGTACCCTGCTAAGAAGCGGCAGAACGAGCGCTCGTATCCCGCGCCGGTTAGTAATATGAGAGCATTTATCACGAGAGCCGCCGGCTGACAAGATTCACCTTGACGCTGAAAACGCGGCTATTTCTGTCTGTAATCAAACCTCAGTCATCAGCTCCTCCGACTCATTAAACAATGCGAGATAATTACCCGGTGACGGCGGCCGCCTGCCTCGCGGGAGACGATTCCACGCCAAATAAAACAATTACGGACAGGAGAATTCTATAAATACGCCTGCGTCCCCCCCCCCGTGAGACCCCTGTAAATCTAACAAAGGGGACCCGTCACGAGAGCGAGAACACCCGAGTACCGGAGCGCTCGAGCGATTAGCGTGCAGAGCTAATAAGACTTTTTGATTGTATTTTTTTTCCTCTGCCTCGGCAGAGAGAAAGCTCTGCCGGGACAAAGCAACGGATTCACAAAGACAGATTCCGGAGCAGTCGCCATGGAGATCAGATCGCTCCGCACTTGGCACTTTCCTTTGGATTCTTTATTCAGAAATACAGCCCAGCGAGTTTAGATCCATGGGCGTTAGTAGCCTTTGCCGGTTCATAAAGCGCTAACGTACGCTGCGGCGCTGCATGGGAAGAACACGCGGTGACGGCGTCACAAATAACAGAAAAAGAGAGTGAGTTAAAACTAAACCCTCAGGCAGGTATCTGGACATCCCTGCTTGACCACATGTAGCTTCATAAAAAGGAGGAGCTTAAATAATTCGTGCCTAAGAGTTTTTGTACTGAGTTTCCAGTTCTGCAGCCCTGGGTTAGATGGCCGGAGGCAGAAATGCTAGGCTGGCGTCCAACATGTAATTACCCCGGCTATGAGGGGCAGTTTTAACCCCTAATCTCTGTAGAGATAACACAGAATGCACCAGCTGATGATAAACACGGCGGGATGCGCAGGATCACACGCGGTACCATCAGTGGGGCAAAAGCAGGCTGGCCGAATTACAAACATGTCTATTACCCCCCTCCAGAATTAATGCCCCTTCACCAGCAGTGTAATGCGAGGTCCCTGTCCATCACCAATAACAGCGCAGTGTAATAGCCCCTTCCCCAGCAGAGCATCACGGTAGTTACCCCGATTATCCATCAGCCACATGAAGAAGAAGCAGGGCAGGAAACCAATGGGCCCCCACAGGACCAGCAGCGCAATGTCCAGGCTGGAGAATCCATAGGCAACCTTGGCTGAGTTCTGGATGGGCCCCCAAGTGTTCCAGATCAGGCCCTGCATGAATGCCAGCAGCGAAAAGAGGAGCAGCACCAGCCACCGACGACTGTACACTCTGGGGCCACGGGGCCCGGAAGGGGCCAGCAGAGCCTGCCGCTCCTCTGGACTGCTCCATTCTAGACCCATTTCCCTACCCTACCCTCTCTCTCACTACCACCCTTGCTGTCCTGTGGCCCCGGAGCCTCTCACAGAGGGCTCCCCTATCACTGTGGCTCCTGAGCCTGCAGAAGAGGGCTCCCCTTTCAATGTGGCCCCTAAGCCTTCCACAGAGGGCTCCCCTATCACTGTGGCCCCTGAGCCTCCCACAGAGGGCTCCCCTATCACTGTGGCCACTGAGCTATTGCTGTGGCCCCTGAGCCTCCCACAGATTGCTACCCTGTTCCGGTGGCCCCTGACTATACCCTCTCTAACACCGTTGTCTCCCACGGGTCACCCTTCAGATCTCACATTCAGGGAAACCAGTCCTATCGCAGCGGTCCTTGGCTGTATCCTAATCTAGGACACGGCCACAGTGGCCCCTGCCTGGCCGGTAACAGTGGCCCCTGGCTGCCTTCGGTTTGGGGCCGGCTCCGACACTGTACACATAAGCGATCGAGGAGTTCCCGGATGTTCCAGTCATGCGCTCAAAACATCCGGTCACAACGCTCCGCCCATGTCTGCGACGTCACCAGAGAGCAGCCGCGCTTCACTACGGACCCAAAGCAAACCAGGTACCTGGTACCGCTATATATAACGCGCCCCACAGCAGCACAGATATAATAATACCCGCTTTATATAATAATACCCCTCGGGGCAGCCAGTCTCCTCATACAGCATTTAGAGACCGGAAGTCTGTCAGACACGAACAGATAAAGTTTTAATTCAATGTCTTACAAGAGATATGAGGAACGGCGGTGAGTGAAGGGGCTGCTGGGGCAGAGACAGCCAGGAAAGGAAGAGGAGAGGGGCTGGGTGCAAGAATCTGAAGAATTCCCCTCAACTGCCCCGATGCCCCCTCACCTCTCTGTTGCCCCCTCACCTCTCTGTTGCCCCCTCACCTCTCTGTTGCCCCTCTTCTCTAGGCAGTCAGACTGTTTACTGGGTATGAGGGGATTGCAGGGTTCTACAGCCCTAAAACCCCCCATAATGTGTATAGAAACAGCAGGGAACGGCTTTATAAATTAAGCAGAGCAAATAAACCCCATTATTCTTGTAAATGCCCCGCCCAGTTACACAAATACCCCACACCAGGGCACAAAGTCACATAAATAGTCTGGGTAAAGAAGCCACTCACCCACCATGTGTACCAGCAGGTGGGAGGGACTGATGGGGAAGCCGTTACATATGCAAAGGGGGAGCGACGTCATAATAATGCCTCTGTATTAAGAATATGATGTCATCATAGTCCCTGCAGGTGTAACGGGCAGGTGTCTCAATACTTTTGGCCATATAGTGTGAGGTAAAGTGTAAACTTGTTTAGTTAGAAACATAGACTCTGCCGGTACATCGGCCCCATTCGGCCCATCTGGTCTGCCCGTTTTAGATAATGGCCTCTTCCTCTGGCATTAGTTGCCACCTAAATCTAACTATATGAAAAGTATGAATATCGGCCTGGTGTCCCGGTAGAATGCGTGCCCCCCCCCCCCGGCAATCCAAGGGTTGAATAGAATGAAAACCCAGACAGCGAGCTTCGTTAGTTAAACTCCTCTACGCTTGGAGTCGTTTTTATTGGCTTTTTGTGGTTAAACTGAAATAAAGCTTTTCTTAGTAAACCACAAAGCTGAGGATATTGATTGGAGGTTCACAAAAATCATTTAATTAACACCGTTTCTAGTTCAGTTTTTGAAAATGAATGTTCCGTCCAGTAATGAGGCCAATTTTTATGTTGCAGCCGTCTCTGACGGGGCCAAATACGGATATAGTTAAAGAAATAAATGAATAAATATATATATATATATATACCTGTGTGCGTGTGTGTATGTATGTATGTATGTATATATATATTATATATCGCACCCCTGCCTCGTATCGCCTGCAGGTATTAATAAACTCGTCACTTTAGAGGGGGGGTTGCCAGAGTCGCTTGTAGGAAAATAAATTACCGGATCTTACTTTGCAGAAATATTCAGTCTAAATAAAAACGAAGTTACCTTTTTGTCCTCCTAGTATTGCAGTAAAAGAAAACTGTTTCAAAATAGCAATTTTTCGCACAAGTAACGTATCTATTTAATCATTTATACCTGTTTTGGGGCATCCATATATTAGAGCGCTCATTAAACCCGCATCTGGAGCGCAAGCACAAAACTCAGCGCGACGTCTCTGAATTAAATGCGCTGATCGATCAAAAAAGAGAGCGCCCCGAGACCGGCGTTATTTATACGGCCCGCTATAAATGATCGTTTATCTGCTTTACGGGGCTCTGCGTTGCTTTCTGTTCTGTTTGTCGCGTAAGGGAATTGTGGAAGTTGTAAAAATAGTCCGGATATTAATAAAAAAGGGAAGCTGCTGTCCGGAGTGATGCGTTGTTACCGGCTACAAGAAACGTTTTCTCCCATGTGCCCCCCAATCAGACATCGTTCCCATCACTCCTATTATACTGTGAGAATTCACCTGGTATATAAAATACCCCTAAATACCCCAGGTCAGGGCAAACCCAGGGATGTAGTGGAGTCTTCTATAGGGGTGGGAATAATGTAATGAGTCAAAATAATCCGGCAGATCAAATAAAAATGGATGCCCCCTGGGAGGTGAGGATTTGGGAAGGGGACCGGTCCACGGTGTGTTCACAAATCCACTGTCATTCCAGGCTCAGACTGATGCCTTATGCCCCTTGGAGGAGAATCTAATACCCAGGGGACACCTCTGTCTCCCCCCCCCTGCAACCCATATCCACACTGACACACATACTTACACTAACACTCACATTCATACAGTCCCTTCTAACACCTAAACAGTTGCACATACACATTCATGCTTACTCACACAGTAACACATACACATTCATGCTTACTCACACACATACACATTCATGCTCACTCACACACTAACACATACACATTCATGCTTACTCACACTCACACACACATACACATTCATGCTTACTCACACACTAACACATACACATTCATGCTTACTCACACACTAACACATACACATTCATGCTTACTCACACACTAACACATACACATTCATGCTTACTCACACACATACACATTCATGCTCACTCACACACTAACACATACACATTCATGCTTACTCACACACACATACACATTCATGCTTACTCACACACACATACACATTCATGCTTACTCACACACACATACACATTCATGCTTACTCACACACACATACACATTCATGCTTACTCACACACACATACACATTCATGCTTACTCACACACACATACACATTCATGCTTGCACACACACGCGTTACTTGACCCCACTGCGTTGCATTCCCACCTCCCAAAGCCGGTGCACAGTGCTTCACAAAGGGCAGGTCCAGTCTCCCTCCGTGGACGCCCAAACCCCTGTGATTACTCAGGGAAACCCTGTTTCAAAGTCATATCTCTATAAATATATCCTGTAAGAGCATTGATTTCCGGCAGCCTCCATCAGTATCGAGTATCTGAATAGAAGTTCGGCGGACGTGGCGGGTTCGTGTGACCGTGGAAGGGGCTCTTCAGTTTGTTCAGTAGTTTAATGATGGCGCGGGCACGGCCGAGAAATAATATATTCGTTTATAAGTCCGTTCTCACCGAGGCTTCTCCGCCAGACGTGGAAGTCGCTCCCCGTTCCAGGCGCTCGCACTGAACGGGATAATGAAATTGATTAAGGAACTGACATGGAGCAATAAAAGCTACTCTTACACGCATTTCTTTACTGTTCTTCTTATTTATTTCTTTAAATTCCCCCGGATAAAAAAAAGACTTTCTCCTGCGATAAACTTTAATTTATCGCCTCGATTTATTTAACCTGATTTGAAATAACTCTGCGATTGTAATGAGACTTTAAAGAGGATCTGTCGCCTTCCAAATAATACAGTTTGCTGCTCAGTAATGGTGTTTGCGGAATAAAATAAGTAATGTATTTATATGAAAATCCCCGTTTATGTGAATCCCGTGGGAGCGGCTGCCTTGGCTTCTTGTTCGCAGGATCTGCCGGATTATTCCTCCCCGTTATTAAGTGGCTGATAACTTCAGAAAAGGAAATGAATGAGATAATGCTGACTCTGCCACAGGCTGCCACCAATCTCAGCGTTTTCTGTGTAAAATAGCCACGTTTTAAACCAAATAATGAAACGACCGCACTGAGCGAACAAACCATGGAGCGTTTATAAACGGCATCGTTACTTATGCTTCTACTGTTACAATGTAACAAATCCCCGACATCGGTTTTTAAGATTTTAACCCCTGCTTTTTATTAATTTTTTTAGAATTTATAAACGACACCAGCCGTCCGCAGCCGGCCCTCACGATCCGTCAGTCCGTTCGCACGGAGCGCGCTCCCTGATTGATCTGTGCGTACGAATTGATTCAGCGATCCCATTAGACCTCGTCCTCCGGGGCAGTTAAAGTGCATCACTTAGTGCCGTAGAATTTGCTTATTTATGGCTCCGATATTCGCTTTTTATGGGGCTGTAACTCTGCCGGCATTAAGTGGGTGTCTGAGAATCAGCATCTCCATCGATTACATCAGAATATTTTAGATTTACCTTTTTAATAGAGCGCCCGGCGATAAGTACAGACTAATAAATATGCCGCGACAAGGAGAAACTGGCCGATATATGGCATATTTACCAATGTTCTAGGATGCCCTTAATTCACAATGTGGAGGGGGCGCATATTGCTTGGTGGGTCCAATTCTAGGGGACACCGATCTCTCAGTGACTCTGCTTACAAGGCACTCAAAGGGTTAAAGTAGAATTTTTTTTTGGGGGGGGGGAGACCCGCACAGAATAAATCTGTCGGATAAAAAAATAAGAATTTATAAATTGACTTTTGCACTTTTTTCAACTTTTTTTTTTTCTTTTATATATAATTCATTACATTTTATGCTATTTTCATATCACAATTTCCTTCTCCGTCTCTTGTGCTCACAGCCTGGCCCCCTGGACGCACCTGACCCCCACCTTCTGATTGGCTGATCATTATATATATATATATTCACATCATTTATTGATTTTTATAGTGCCAACATATTCCACTTACATATAAGAATTTAATATAATTCATGTTTTTTTTTACTATTAATATAATTATTATAGGATTTATTATGTTATTGACATTATTTTTTTCCTGTCGCTGTTCCCATTTTCTGTCTTTTTTTATTTATTTTTTATCATTATTCTCTCCGGGAGCTTCCGTTATATAATCCCAGCGTTGCTGAAGCTGCATCTGTTTTTCTGTGTTTTATGGACGCGTCTAACTTCGTTTTTAGTTAATCGTTGGACGATTTAGTGGGTTTTTCTTGTGTTCTATCGATCACCGGGTCGTCCTCTTTATGGCCGTCAGGCGCTTCAGGATTTATCGTTTATTTATTGCTGGGAGAAGTAATTCAGATGAACTTTTAAAAGGCTTCCTGAGTAAATCACAGGCCGTTATCCCCGTAAACCGCCTCGTTAAGCGGACCGTTCCCTTAGTGGCACTTTTTGGCACTTTTTTTCTTGTGGTTTTAGGATATTTTAGTTTCTCTTGCTGGGAATTTGCCGTTTTGTTCTGTTTATTACTCTTTTGGGCAAATCATGGTGACGGTTTCTGTGTTTTGTGTGAAGACGGAGATGGCAGGAATCCAGCGCCGAGAGAAAGCGTCTGCTTTCTTGGTTCCTCATTGGCCGGTTGGCTCATCCAATCATTCTTCTTATTAATCTTCCCAGGAAAATGATTTTTGTATGAGTTGGGATCTAATGCCCGTGACGTTGGGCGCCAAGTTTATGCACCAATGAGGACCCAGGACGATCATTAACGCCCCCTGCTGATGAATTATTTAACCCATCGCTGGTATTTCACGTCTCCTTCTCTGCTGCAGGTCCCGGTATGAAGCCGTTCGCCCCCCCGCGGGCCCGAGACGCGGTCCTCACCCTGACGCAACCTGCGGTCTTCACCGACATGACGAGCGACTGGCCAGCCTTGCGATGGAACGCGGCCCACCTGTCCGGCGTCCTGGGGGGAGAACTCCTGAGGTTCAGGATCGGGAGGAGGACGTCGGGGACGGGTGAGAGGATCCTTTTGGGGCTCTTTGATCTTGATTTAATTCAAATGACCGTTTTTACCCCGTCAGAGAGTAGAATCCTCTCCAGAATTCGTAAGCAGTTTGTAGAAGTCGTTTCTCTCTCGTTTCAGTAAAATACGGCGCCTTGCGGGACTTTTATTTAAGTTTGAAATTTAGTTCGTTTGGTTCGGCCAGATGTAACTCCGTGTCACAATGAATGCTCCAAATAAACCAATGTAACGGTGTTTGTAGATTAAAATTAGCGATATATGTATTGGACACATTCGCTTCTATGTATCCAATGGGAGCAGCCGTTTTAACTTCCTGTTCTCGGCCTAGGCAGGATTATTCCTCCCCATTAAGTTATCTCCCTGCCCTGTTGTTAAGCTGCAGGTTGGTTCATGCAGCCGTTGTAAGGAGCGGAGAACTTGATCAGATAATGCTGGCTCTGCCACAGGCTGCCTCCGATCTCAACTGCCCGGAAATAACTTAAATTCTCAAACAATGAATTCTGTGACCGCTCCCCAGTGAAAAGATCTTTATTCCGCCCCGTGGACCCCTATCTAAGATGCGTAATGTATAACATGAATCCCACGCGTAACAAGTCGCGTCCTCGTAGAAAGGGTTAATCAGCAGTCACGTCTCTGCCGCTGAGGGCCACACGGCTGTAGTTAAGGACTCCCGTGTTTCTCCTCCCAGCTCCTAATAAACCCGAGTGCCGGGGCTTTTAACCACCGAGGCTCTGCGTGTAGCGTGTAGCGTGTGAAGCCGCAGCTAATGATTGTTCACCCTGTGAAGTTCTTGCGAGGGGAGGCGAGATCCTTTGTTCTGCTGCGAAGCGGCCCCCGACTTCACAGCGTGGAGGATCTGAGACGCCGGAGCCGCGCTTCTATCTGTTCCTGCAACAAATTATACGGGACGTGGATCCGGTGCAGGCGGTGACGCTGAATTCATTAGCTGTGTATTTCTACACAGTATGTTTGTATTTGCCGCGTGTCGCTGGGTCCAAGGATGCCGCAGCGGCAAATAATTCATCTCATCGAACAAATTTCCTTTGATTTGAAGTCTCTCTAGTGCATTAAACAAAAAAGGCAGATTTTTTCCCCTTTCCTCTGAAGGTTTAATCACATAAAACATCTTTTAGAGGTTTGTAGATAAATAGAGCAGGCACCCAGCAGAAGTGGTAGAGGGTAATACAGCGAGGGGATTAAACATGCATGGGATAGACATACGGCTCCTGAATCTAAGACGAGACCAACGACTGATTAAGGTTTGCGGGAAAAACAGGCGACTAGATGAGGCCGAGCTGCCAGAAAATTCTATGGCAACATCCTATCAGCGCCTGCTTTTGTGTCACATGACGATGGAGATTTCTGAGAAGGCATTGGGTATTTAGGACTAGAAATGATGTCTGATGCTGCGTTTGGTCAGCAAAGGAAGTGGAACAGCAGCTTAAACGTATTCGCCCTGTTGCTGTTCAGCCGTATGTAGAATCCGTTTTTGCACCAAAAAGTAACCATTTAATGGTGATGGGATCTCGCTGCATCCTCCCCGATCCATCCGCCGACCCATCGAGTGTTCCGAGTCGGATTTTAACCCAACGAGGTTTGCGGTTTAATCGTCAGGAAAGCGTAAGAAGTAAAACGTTCTCGTGGGTTCTGCCTGTAACTCCGACGCTCTCTCGCAGATCCTCTCTTCGAAACCGAATGCGATTACGCCGACGGGACTCTCCACCAGTTCCTCGACTGGGTCCGAGGGACGTCGGGCAGCCTCACGGGACCCTTCGGTAATCGGGACCCCTCTGAGTACTGGGCCTACGCGGACTACAAGTACCTCGCTCACGTGTTTAAGGACAAGCCGGAAATCCTCAAGGTGAAAATATCTCTATATCCAACAGCAATCGATGGGTTAACTCCGTGTAACCGGCGGGGTCGCTCTGCGTATTTTGTTCGGTGCAGAAATGTATCGGGCTGCCGTTGGATCCGCGTTGGTTCTGGAGATGTTTCAGAATTCCAGCGGTGTTCCGAGGGGTTCGGGCAGACAGCTGGTCACTGATGCTCGGTGACTGACACGGGGCCGGCTGCGCAAGTTTAGGTAACGATGCCTTTCTACCCCATGAGGAACTTTATCGTGTGTTTTTTGCCTCTCGGCATCTGCCTTTTGGCTGTTAACCGTTTAATTTCCAGCGAGCGCCCAGTAGGGCAGGCCAGCGAGAGTCTTTAAAGTGTCATTTCGTGGCGGTTATTTGAAGAGCGTGTGCTTCGGTATCATAACTTCCCGAAGTGTTCTCGGTCTCCAGTTAAAATAAAGTGGGAGTTAATTGGCCGCCAGGACATGTTCCAGACGCCGAGTATTCCCGTGACCTTCAGTTATGACCTTTTCAAGTGAATTTTAATATTCATTTATGTGAAATTCATCGGGCCGCGCTCCGGTAACATTTCAGCGGCTTTAGCGCAGGAGAAAGTTCTTTGTATCCTCCGAGGGCACCGGGGGACATCCCGAGGAGTCACTCCAGGGCAGGGGCAGCCGGCAGGTGTGAATGGACTACAACTCCCATGACTTTAATCTTCAGACCTGCGCATGAATCCCGTTCCGTGCCGCGGAGGGACGTTACGGGGGGTCTCTGGATTATGCTCTGCGCCCGGCTCTGAAGGCTTTTCCGATACGTGTAAAATAATCTCTCCTCCAGTAATGATCCGCGGAGTATAATAATTTATCGATCGGGGTCCGTATTGATCGTTTTATTGTCTTTGTACAAAATAAGTTTTTGATGTCTGAATGATGTTCGGGGGGGGGGCTGAACACTCACTCCACGGCCTGTGGGACATTTAGTCAAATATCTGCGACAAAGAACCTTTTCTTGCGTGTGACACGGATCGGTAACATCGTAGCAACGCCGGAGCCACGGGGGCCGCATGTCAGACTTGGCATTAGTTACAATGCGCTAATGGCTTCGCACAGATGGTCTCCGTGATAACGGCGAGCGGAGAGTTTGAGGCCGGCAAGGAAATCACTTTATTCCTCTGCTCGGATGAAGCTCTTTATTATCGGAAGCAGCGATCGGAGGGGTTTCCGCGTCGCTGAGCGCAGACCTGACGCCTCGTCACTGACTGGGGGGTCACGTTTACCCATCGTGTAATTAATTACCCCGTCGCCTCGCCGTTTGTGGAGGCAGAGAGGTTTTTTTTTTACATTTCTCAGTGTAAATGATTAATTCTTACCCTGAATCAGGCCAAAAGACGGAGGGCAGTGCGCTGGGGCAAATAACAGGAGGGGTAAAAAGCCCCTGTAGTCAGTTTCATAAAATGTATCGGCTTTATATTTCAGTGCGAGGGCGACTGACCCGGGATACAGTGCATGCGCGGTAATGGAGAGGGAATATAATGGAGAGAAGGTAGAAAGAGAGTGAGAAGAGCAGCAAGCGCTGTGTGTGAAATCGGTGGGATTTAACCCGCTGTGTGCCGGAGAGGAATGTGAAGGCAATTACTTATGTATCCCACAGGCTTGCCACCCCAACCCACCATGCACCAGGTACCCCCCAGCACCAGCTCTCCCTGGTATGCCTATCCCAAACCTGACCTCTCTAACAAATGCCCTGGCCCAGGTCCTCCGGCCCCCACAAGTGCCGTATCCTAACCCCGGTGCACCCCCCCACCCCACCATCTGCAGCGTGTTCTTGCGCAACTCCTGTCCCTAATGTGGATGAATTGGGTGTTTTTGACACACGTTGCGTATTCTCTGCAGCGTCGTCGCCGATATTCACTGAACCAGAACCTCTCTCATCTCCGATGTCAGCCAGAGCCCCTTTAATGTCGTTTTTCTATCCATTATATTATTAAAATCCACCCCAGACTCTCACTTTCAGATTAAAATAAACGGGGAGAGACGTGGTTGTCCGGATAGAGCCCGTAATGTGCTTAATGCAGGATCTGCGCTGGATGAGTTCCCGATTTCGGAAATGGAAATTTACCCTTTCACTGCCTGGAAGCAGACGATCGCTTCAGACGCAGTCGCATGTGGTTTTATGCTCGTTGGTGAAAATGTTTAATTACTCACAGGTAGTGATAATGGTATTTGGACACTTGTGGCTTTCAGAGGGTTAAATGATGTAAATATTGTCTGTATAAATCTCCTATTAGATACAAGACCATAAGTAAAGCCACAACGTGGGTTATCAGCGGGGGCAGCTGGAAGACCACCGAGGAAAGATACCGTGTCTCCCGAATGTAGCAATTTAATCTGCGTGGCCTGTTTAGCTTGGAGTGCCATAAAATTATCCCCTTTAGACTGTAAGCTCTTGTGAGCAGAGTATGATTTATGATAGTGTGCACCCTGCTACAGAACACTAGCTTTATATGAGTAGAAATGAGCTGTGGACGCTGTGTAGATCTGAATATTTTGAAGGTTTTCGCCAGCTTGAAACTATTTTTTTATTATAAGGGTTCATGCCGGATCTCATGTATGAATGCGTTTCTCCTTTATGGCAGGACATAGTGTGGGCAGATTTCGGGTTTCCTGGAAGAGACGGGCAGGAGAGCACCCTGTGGGTTGGGAGTTCCGGGGCCAATACCCCCTGTCACATTGACTCATACGGCTGCAACCTTGTGCTACAAGTGGAGGGCAGGTACTGTGATTGAAAACAGCAGGAGTGGAGTGTGCAGGACTATTGCTTGTACTAAAGGATGTGTTAGCATATAATGGTACCGCAGAGGTGGAGTCAACAGGACTTTTGTTGTTACTCAGGGGTGGAGACTGTTACATGCATATACTGGTACAGTCAGCAGGGTGGATTTCCCCATATAAACTGGTACAGCGGGGGTGGAGTCAGCAGGGTGGATTTCCACATATAAACTGGTACAGCGGGGGTGGAGTCAACAGGACAACTGCCATTACTGGGGAACTGGCCAATCAGGGATTGTTACTGAGTGTAGCTAGTGTCACGGATTTGGGAGAAAGGGTTAACGCCTAAGCACATCATGCATAGACCTAGTTGGCATCTTCCCCCTCGGAGCAATCTCTGTAAGTGCGGGGTCACTGGATGTTATACTCCGAGTTATTGATTATCCAGCTGCCTGTGACTCCTTACACCGAGCGCTTGGCTCGAGGTCCTCCCGTCCTCACATCCCCCGCTTATACATTTATTTCATGTGTTATTTCTATTTAATGCGATCTTTATGGATGCGAAAGAGCCGCGCATGTACTTGGTTCGGCGAAAACATTTCACATTTGAATACTAATGCAGAAAACGAATCGATCCGCACAGAAATGCGATTGTAGAGGCCGAGTCTTCTGTCCTTTAAGTGAAAAAAGCATAGATTCCGCCGGCGTATTTTCATTTATTACGTTAAAAAAAATATATGTATATTTAATTACAGACACGGCTTAGGGGTCAGAATTCTGATGGTGAGCAGCAGATTTTTTAGGCCGTTTTCAGCATCTTACGCTAAGCTTTTAACTAAAATCAAACCGTATATTTTTTATTCTTGCACAGAATATATGATTTTATGCTCCGTTGATTAACGTAAACAGCTGATCTGCTTTTAAGACGTTTTTACTTCTAAATGTCAGCCGACCTGCCATGAAAGTATTCATTATTCGCCGAGTATTTAAGACGCATTTAATCTGCTTTCTCTCCCATTAATCCTACGCGTTTTATGAAGCTTTTTAAAGTGATTACAAATACATGACGAGAACATTCGGAGGAATACAGAAATCTTCCACTCGCTGCTTAAAGGAAATCAAAAAGGATACAAAATTACAATAAAAAATAAGTGAAAATGGTGGGGGGAGGGGCTGTTTTGGTTTTTTCTGGTATCCAGGTGGTATCCAGGAGGAATGTACCGCGTTTTCCGTCTGTCTAGGGCTTAAGTGCGCTTGTCTCCTGCCGTGTGCTGGAGTGCGTGTTGGATCGCACACGTCGGCTGAAACACGTAGACGTCATACTTAGGTACACCGTCCGATTCAGCGGCATCGGGCAGGGGGCGGGGCTTGAGACAGAAGTCTCGAAACAGAAACGCGCATTTATTTCCTTTGGGGTAAAACCATTTGGGGTCTCGGGTGCCTGAAACAAAATAAGGACCGACGAGGCCCTTCGGCTTTAGTATTAATACCAACAAAAAAGGGAAAAAGGTCAAGGAAAAAGAGACCCATAGGTGCATTTTTGTGAATGAATTTATGGAAATTAGAAACGTTGGAGATAAACGGCTTGGGGCAGCAGGATCAAGCAGCGGTAACGAGTATCTAATCGTATCGGCTGCCCTGCAGTCCGTTCGATAAACCGTTATCCGAGCGCTGGCCGCTTTATAATGAATAATGGAAGCCGAGCTCGTGTGCGTTTCTTGTTCTTATCGGCTGTTATAGTCTGTTTTTTGTGCGTTTTTAGGAAAACGTGGCACCTCTTTCCCCCCGAAGACGCGGCCCACCTGTACCCGACCCGGATACCCTACGAGGAGTCCAGCGTCTTCAGCAAAGTTAACGTCGTGAATCCCGACTGGAGCCGCTTCCCTCTGTTTTCCAAAGCGCGGCCCCACGTGGTGACCCTACACCCTGGGCAGGTAACGCCATAGAAACGCGTTAACCCTTTAAAGAGGGGGAAATATATCTCTTGTGCAGAATGCTAGGAAACGTACGGATAAAATGCGCTTCTAGCACAGACTCCACAGGGATTTGCTTTTTGGTTGAATATACAGCAGGTGTCTGAAATGAAGGTTACGTTTACTGAAATCATGCAAAATATATGGGACTGAGATGAGAAAATAGTGATGTTTGGAAGCGGCTGAGCAGAGGGGGTCCCGGGAAATACGCGAGCGTCTGCACCAGTCCTGCCGTCTCTCCTCTTTCATAAACATTATTTAAAAAGAAAATGGGAACGGGAGACATCTGCTAAAAACGCAGCTTTATTGCTAAGCTCCTCTTATGACGGCCGTCGCTCTCGTGCGGAATATTCTGCGATTTATTGGATTTTAGGGCTGGAAAAAACCTCGCATTACAATAAAAAAATCAGTTTAGTGAAATGCAAATGCACAGCGCCATCTACTGGATACGCGGCGAGCCTGCGCCCTTACCAAGAGAGGAGTACCCGGTAACCGGTAGCCGGTCTGCGGTGGGGGGGGGGCGGTCCCCCGGTATGGGTTAGCCCTGAGAGGTATTCGGTTTGTGCTTGCGCGATAGGGGGAGTCAGTGGGTCTGTCAGGCAGAATCTTCTCGGAAGAACCTCTGAGCGGCCGGTAATATCTGTCCGGATCCATGCAGAATGTTCTGTAACTATAAGTATCTGCTGGTTCCGGGGTGGCTTCCCCCTACTCTGTATAGTGTAATTCATGGCTAATGGTGGCCAACACCGAATACCCCGACCCCGTCATCGCTCTCATTTTAATGCTATTTTTCTGTTTTCAGGTGCTTTTTGTCCCACGTCACTGGTGGCATTACGTGGAATCCGTCGATGACATCACCGTCAGCATCAACTCCTGGATCGAGTTGGTAAGGGCATCGTATTTGTGGTCCCTTCCCGCTGTGGCCCCTGGGGTTATATCAGGGGTCTAGTAAGGTGCATTTTCTAATCTGCCCCCCAATAACTGCCTTATGCTGTAAAATGAATCGCGTGTCTGCTATTGTTCCCCTTTTGTGGGGTCCATTCAGGGTCTTTTGGGAACAAAACATCGTTTCAAAATTAGTCATTTTTTTTTCTACCTCAGACAATAAGATTTGTTAAATCCCAGAATCTTCACGATTTCCCCACAAAACCCCCAAAACCTCTTTTCCAGTCGCATTGATGAAACCGTTGATTGTTAGGGAGCCCCCCGCCCCGGGAGTCACTGGGTGCCGGACCCCCGACCGCGAAATCATTTCCACACAGATTCTTTCTTTTTTAGTGGAATAAAATGTTTCCGGCGCGGCCAGCGATTCATCACCTTAAATATGTTTCGCTTTTTGTGCGATGCCCACAATCCACCCCATTAAATATTTCGCGCCGGGTAATGGTGCCAATTTTAACTTCAGACTTCACTAATGGGCTCGTGGTTAATGAGCTCAGCGTCGCCTACAGAAAGAGCTGAAAATAATGGATTTTGGACAAGCGCGTGTGGACTGTGGCTTATTGAGAGTATGAATTACAGGCGAACGTACTTTATCTCGCGGCTGTTCATTTACTCCAAATAACGCACTACGCCGTCATTAAAACGTTAGCGGGAAATATATTTCCCGTATTAATTCATATTCACTTGGTAATCCCCCTCTCACCGCCATATGTCACGCGTGTCGCTGGTGTAAAGCGAGTGGCTGTCATTGCACCAGGCGGCTTCTTATCATTGGGAGACGCGGTTTGGGTTCTAAAAGGTATTTTAATATCCGGTAAAACGCGCCGGGAGTAACCTGCAGAGCATCGCATATATATATTTCACTGATCTCCGCTTTATAACTTAAAGGTCTCCTGAAGCGTCACCTCCTCGGACCCCCACAGCCCCCAATCTGATGTATTATGCAAAACACTGGGCTTTCTAATCGCCTTCACGTAGCAACAAGATAAAGTCTTAGTAGGTTTAGCGGAAGAGTTTTGCGGGAGGGATTGGGGCGTGCGATGGAGGGACTGTGAGGAGGGCAGCGGGGACGGAGATAGCTGTGAAGCTCTTCTTGAACTACAGTTCCCATGATGCCTCTCTCTGCCAAGCCAGTTGAGCGTCATGGGAATAAATAATGTCCTCTGGACGGTCCTGGTTCTGGGGTGACCCCGAAGCCCCCCTGATGGCGATGCGATACAGAGCCTGCACGTCCGCAGCGTGTAACGCAGATCTACCCCTCGCGTTCTGTTCCGGCGTCTGTGCGGGACGGGGGTCCGGTGGTAAGGGCCGCGTTTATTTCCCGCACGCGGCGGCCGGCGGCACGGGTTTCGGGTCACGGTGTGTTTCATCTCTCATCGGTATGCGGAGTGCCCCTTGGTGACGCCGGCGCGTTTCGCTCTGAATGTCGGGCGTCACGTTCAGGTGTGCGTTAAAAAACTAAAACTGAAAATCCCTTAATGAGTTTCTCTCTATTAGCCGCGCGTGACTCGCCTCGTAATATTCCGCCAATAAAAAGGGGATTACATTTCCTCGACCTTTCCATACCCTTGTGAGTGCGATTATTAAACGCAACCAGGATTATTCCTGCCTGGGATTAACCCTTCCGCAGCCAGAGGGGGCAATATTCCCTGCCTGCCCCGTGCTCTTCCAATATTAACCCTCTCACAGCTGCAGTGGCCAAATATTCCTGCCTGTTTTGTGCTGCATTAACCATGTGAGAGCCGGAAGGTTCAGATTGATTATTCCATTAACCCTTTGACAGTGTTGTCTACTTGCTGTGTACTTTTAACCATTCAACAGTACTTTAGATTAAATCTTTCGGGACGCAGCAGCCCTGTTGGTGTTCCTTCCCGTCACAGGTTATTGGGGTTCACATGGTTTCCGATGCAGTTTGTGGGGTCCCTTTAAGAGACGTCTCCCCCGAACCCTCGGCTCCCCGGCCGCTCTGATAAATTCACTCAGCTGTTTTCTTGTTGATTTGAAGGATTCGGACCACGAAGCCCGGGTGGAAGAGGCCGTGGCGCGAATGATCGTCTGTGCGTTCAAGTCGGTGGAGACTGGCGCCCAGGACTGGCTGAACCCCACCGAGGTAACGCATCGTGCCCCCCGAGTATTGGGATTCACCCTCGGTGCTTAAAGAGGGGGATCCATTTCATTCCACTAAGTGCGCATCCCTCTGACATGTAAAGGGTTAAGCAGGTCTTCCTGTGTGATGGGGATCCGATTTCTCATTCATTTCCCTGAAATATGTGAGATTTGAATTATGAATTTCCTATTTTGCATTATTTAGTGTTAATTAGAGGCCGCGGCGTCCTTTTCCCCGCGGGTCGGTCACTTGATGTGCGGTTTATGGCGAGGAGGTAGACGTTTTCCGGGGGGGGGGGCGCTGTTTGACCTTTTAAGTAATATGAGTTTTGGCAAAGGTCGTGCTTCTGGCCCCCGTGACGGGAGGCTTTTTCTGGAATTTACCCTGATTGGTCCCAGAATGAAGGAGACTGTTGAGGTTTGGACAGTGACGGCCCCAGCAGTCTCCCCGCTGCTGGGTTTGGGTTGGAAGGAATAGAAACCCAGCGATCGTTATAAATGAATCTCTCCGGGGCCGGGGTTCTGTGTCAGCGCCGGATTTCTTCCAGGAGATTAAACTGAATAAAGTTACCGGTCAGGTAGTTAAAGCTGCGCAGGCACAGCCAGCGTCAGACGTCGTTAATGTTGTCCCGTGTTTGCAGGGTGAGGCGACCTCACACGAAACTAATCTGCAGTACGTAAACCAGGCCCTCGCTGCTTATGCAAAACACGAGACTGAACAAGATAAACTCGGGGGAGACGGCAGCCAACACAACCAGCCCCCGAAGAAGAAGAAGAAGGTAGATGCGGCCGCCGACGCAGGCAATTCCGCGCGCCGACCTCCTTTTGGAAAGCATCTCGTCCCTGTTGAGCCAAAACCCGGAGGAACAAATTGCCGGACGGGTGAAGGAGGCCGGGGTCCCGAGGAAATCCCGCGGCGAGCGGCCGATGTTGCGCATGTGCAAGAAACACAAGAAGGAGAGAGGGAAGCCGGCAGGACCCTGACTGGGGACGAGGTTCTGGACTGTTTGGTGAATCCACAAGTGATCCGCTTGGTTACGCGGCTGCTGATACAGAAGCGGATCCCATGACGTGAAAGGCGGTGACCGCCGGCCTCCGACATGCGCGGGGGATGCTCAGGTAGGGTGATGTCACACGTAACGCTGCGGCACACGGTCATGAAGTCATCGCTCGATGTTTCCCGGCAGACTCACAGATTGTGGAAAAGAACCCATTTTTATGTGAATGGAACGTCCTGTTAATAAAGTCTCATTTTGTCTATTTTTAGAAATCATTTTTGCGCCCTGTCGGGGGTCCCGCGTTTTTTTCGCTGCCCTCTGTGCCCAGTCGGGGGTCCCGCGTTTTTTTAGCTGCCCTCTGCGCCCGGTCGAGACGTCGCGTTTATTAAACCGTCTTTCCCCGGAGTCGTCGCCGCGGTTATTGCGTTTATTTATTCCTGCGATTTACTGCGACTTCCCGCCAGGAAGAGCCGCGCGTTTCTCACGTAGTCACGGAAACGTCTAATTGCTAATCAGCCCGCAGTGCGTGGAATGAATCCGATTCCGCCGGCCGCAGAGCGCGCGTCTCGCTGGAGATACTTCGTCCGTCCGCGCTCGGCCCTCGCCGATGGAATTAATCCTGGCGGAGCCCTAATTACCGTTTAAAATGAGGTTTAATGCAGCCCCCCCGCCGCTCGAGTCACCGGCGATACGAGGATTACGGCGGCTCCTCCGGCACAGTGACATCTATTCCTCTTCACGCCGGCCGGGACCGCTCGCTTACTGACACGGAGGTCTCGCGCTGAGCGTGCTGCCGAAATACGCATTCAGACAGAATGCAAGGGGTTAAAACTCAATTAAAAACAAAAAAATCTGATATTTTAATGATTTAAAACACGTGTTATGTTTCAGCCGAGGGGTGGGGAGGGATACGCGACCCCCCCAATACACACACCTTTTATGGACTACAAATCCCATCATCCTTAGGCAGACAGAGGTTGGCTTGGCCCAGCCCCCCCTCCGCAGTAATTAACGCAAAACGCGCGGAAGTATTTTTTATTGAAATATTTCTTTGCAGGCAGCGGATTGAAGTTCGGATTTTCTGATTTGGTGCCGGAGACCCCCGAGCCGGTTCGATGAATTCCGCAGATAATGTTCTGGTTGATTCTGTTTCATGGAATGGGGAGCCCCGTCCGCGCATGGAGAGAGGCCGTCCGCCTGGGCCGCTCAGGGGATGCTGTAGGTTGCGATGCATGGAGGCAGCTCGGCGCCGGCCGCTCGAAATCATCTTATTGTGACACGAAAGCCTTCGGCGCGGCGCGTTTCACATAGAGAGGATTCCGAGACGATAATCCATCATCTGCCACCCGACCGCCGGCTGGAGAGGCAGCCACTGCAACTCCCATCATCCTCAGCAGATAAACGCGATTCACCCTGCAGCTGCCGGGTATTTTGGGCAATGAGAACGTCTGTTGATGTTTTGTGATTTATTATTTATTTTCATGCTTTCTGCGTAATAAATGTTTTCTTTAAACAATGAACACTTTGGGGTCGATTCATTAAGATTTGGCACAAAAGCTGCTCCTTTCATACAGGCTCAGACAAAGAGAAATTACACAATTTACTAAAATCAACTCCATTTCCCTTCAGCCAAAAAAATCCCTTCGAAGAGCGACCGGGAGGACCCCCCCCCAACCTATAAAACGGAGACCCGGCCGCCGTATAAAATACAATAAAATTATAATTAAACCGCAACACTTATTATTGTTATTATTTTATTATTATTGTTGTTATTATTTTATTATTGTTGTTATTTTATTATTATTGTTATTATTTTATTATTGTTATTGTTTATTATTTTGTTGTTTTTATTTTATTGTTTATTATTTTGTTGTTTTTTATTTTATTACTATTATTATTCTTTATTATCTTATTCCTGCTCCCTTTCTTCTCTGAGCCGCCAAACCCTGCCCCCTTTGTCCGCCAACATGAAATTTCAGCCAATCGGGGACCTTGGAGGCTGGGCTTTTGGGTCATAAACTTATATAAAGATGCAGATTTGTAACCAGCGGACAAAATCATCCACTGTTTTTTGTTTTTAATTCCCCGATTAGCTGCAGGGGGTGTCAGGTGACCCGCCTGGATCCTTACTGTGCTCCCTCTGTGAGATTTGTATGCGATGGGTGTAAGCTGACACATACCCCCCCAGGCTTCTCCGGCGTGTCGTAATAAATGAAGTCCTGGGGGCCCCCGAGTGTTTTTGCGAGATAAATAAACGCGGAGCTTCGGGAAATCCCGCGACTTTCTTTCGAGGTCTCGGAACGCGTTTCCAGCTCTCCGGCCAATCGCGGTTCGGTCGCCGCGTCCTCCCTGCCGGCTGTCAGAAAGATAAAGTACGGCGGCTGTGAAAGCGATTGATTGCCCCCCGCCGGTGAGCGCGCCGCGTTGGGGAGCGTCCCTTCCTTTTTTATTCGCTTTGCCGGAGATTCGTTCTCCGAGTGAGAATCGCGTTGGGTCGCGGGGATAGCTGCCGATGGCAAAGAATCATTCCACGGAGTCCCGCCGGCCGGACCTTCCTTCTTATGCTGCCGTTAAATCCCACGTTCAGAATTTTATGTTTTTTCTTGTTTTGGAGCGAAAAATAAATCATTTCTGGGAAACGTTCCTTTTCTCTTTAACCCTTTCAGTGTCGGCGCGAGGCGGTTTTACTTCCCTTTTTCGCACTCGTGAGGTTAAATAAATCCGTCTCCTGAAGTACAAGGAATATTTTTATCGGCGGAGACCCCCATAAAACACACTTCATGTGAGCTCGGGGAGGAGAGACGCGTTTTACATCCGCAACAAATCAGCGCCGTATATTTCTGTAAAGCGGCGGAATTCTCAGGGAATTTATGAATTGAAGGTGGCGGGCGACGCGGACCCCCGCTGAGGAATTCCCGCCGGGTCCTGTTAATTGGGATTCAGAAAAAAACTAAAAGTTTGCAGAAGGAATGAAGAGGAATCTAGAACCTGCCGGCAGATCGGCCCCCGGCGGCCCCCGTCTAGTCGCCCGTTTCTCCTGCTGTAAAACCTTAATCAGTCGTTGGTCTCGTCTTATATTCAGGAGCCGTATGTCTATCCCGCGCATGTTTAATACCCTCACTGTATTACCCTCTACCACTTCTGCCGGGAGACTGTTCCACTCATCCACCACCCTTACATCACATCTTAGCCTCTGACTCTAGCAATTACTGACAATAATGATCCGGGTTGGATGGATCCTAAAAAGGATAAGATCTCGGGTGCTTCTGATCAGCAGAAGTCTGTTGGTTCAGCTCGTGATTGACGCCAAATTAAGGCTGAGAAAGCATTCATTAAACGTTACGGTTTTGCATAAAAACGAGCAGACGGTTTAGTTTTTGTGATGTGATTTATGAAGATGCGTCTCGGAGTTGGTTGAGTATCAGCGGAAGCCTCATCAATCACCCCATCGCTGACGGCTGCGAAACGCGTCTGCAGGCCGAAGCATTCAAAAGAGATTTATTGGCTCAGAAAAACATCTGAAAAGCAGCTGCCGGCCGTTCGAAAATCTTTTGCCAAAGTCGGCGTCAGAAGTAAAGTGAAAAGTTTGGGAGGCGCTCTAGCCTCGTCTGTCCGTCTGTCCGTCCGTCTGTCTGTCTGTCTGTCCGGGGGAGACGGCTTCGTGCTGCGGATAGACGGACGGCGCGAGATATGGCGTCTGCTCAGAACCAACTTCACCCCCCCCCCCGAAATAAGCCATTTTTCTTTTGGACTTCGTTGTCCCACGGAAGGCAGATCGGCCCCCGGCGGCCCCCGTCTAGTCATCCGTTTTTCCTGCTGTAAAGACTCCAAACCTCTGTGCTGAGTGACATCATATCCTGACATCATATGCTGGAAGCACAGGGGAGAAAATACTATAAATGACACAATTCTCTAGACCACCCAACAACCCCTGCTGGGGGCAAATAAACCTACAGCCGTTGGAGAAATGGACAACTTGGCCTGGACTGGTGTCTCTTGTCTGTAAGAAGGTTCTAAAGGGGTAATAAACATGGTGGTAAAAGTGGAGCAGTCAGCAAGCACTTTCCGCTGGTTGCTATGGCGATTGCATCCCGGAATTGCTCTTTATACGTGCGGGGGGTCTGCTCGCGGTGTATGATCGTGCGGTTTATTCGCAGGGAATGTTACGCTGTAATCACGGTGCTGTATGGAGTGATGGGGCGCTGCTCCTGCGCGGCTTTCTGATAACCTCGCGGGGCAGGAACGTTACCCATTAAGTGATTCATTGAAGGGCAGCCAGGCATTAGCTGGGGGTTAATGGGAAGAGCAGTTTGTGTCGGGATGAAGGATGCTGTGTCTGGGGGGATGCGGGGGCCGCAGCGGGATCCTGGGTAACAAATGGAGCCATTTATTCTGTGCAATTTCAAGGGCAGCGCTAGCCGGCATTCCGTCTCCGGGACGGCTTTCACGCGGGGTTAAAAGAATTGATAGAAACAACCCAGTGACAGAGGTGGGGGGCGTGGGGGTAAATTGACCTCTGGCTGTTGGGGGTTGGAGTCGCATGGGGCAGTTTTTGGTGGTGGGGGGGGTTTATTTTCCTTGCAATTCCAAACCCAGCCTCTGGGGTCTCTCAGCTGCATGGAGTTTAATCCGTAGTTATTCTTATTACATAGTCCGTGGCTACGGTAACGTATTACCATAAATGGTAATGAGTGGGTGGTGCTATAGGCTCTCATTACCATAAATGGTCTGTGGAGGGTGGAGCTATGGGCCCTCATTGTAAATAGACTTTTTTTAATTGAAATCAGAAATTTGGCGCAGATTAGCGGTGTTTTAATGATGCGCAGGACGCGTTACCCGAGACGTTGCATTATATGCAGAATTAGATCGCAATAAAGACTGCAGCGCCGTTCGCTCGTTACAAATCTCTGTCCTTTTGCCTTTTAATGCTGATTTTTTAAAATGAAGAACGGCGACGCAGAGTCATTTCTTGTGTGAAGGCAGCGATTTTGGCGCAGAGCCGAAGATAACCATGAAACTAAAAAGTGCAAACGCGTGGATTTCAGAGGCCGTGATTTCAGTTTATTTCCTCGCAGGAAACGAACGAGGCGGGTTTCGCATTTATTGCGTCATTAACCGGACAAATTGCTTACGCGCTGTCGGCTCGCGGGCCGCGCAGAGCCTGTAAATGGATTCCGATCCGTTCTCTGCCCGAGGGATCCGCGGCGATCGCTTTCTGCCGCCTCGCAGATTCTGACTTTCCATTTCAGAGAATCGGGACTTTAATAAAAAGCCAAAATCTGCGATTATTGAAATCAGGAATCGGACGCAGGTTAGAGGCGGTTTGATGATGCGCCGGACGCGCCCGCCGAGACGTTGCATTTAATGCAGAATTAGATTGCATTAAAGGCCGGCGCGCCATTGGCTCGTTACAATCCGTTGGTTATTTATCTCCGAGGCCGACCCTCGCGTGAAGGGTTAACGGGGAAAGTCAGGGCGCGGACTGAGTGCATCTGATTGGGTGACGTTTCCTGAATAACCCAAACCTGACATAAATATTTCACGTGTGCGGTTACCGTGAATTATTATGGGATGTCGCAGTGATAGATCCGCAATTACATGAACGGAAGGGACACGGACCGAGCACACGGACCGGTGACATAGACAGGGGACACGGACCGAGCACACGGACCAGGGAACCCGGACAGGGGATATGAACCGAGCACACGGACCGAGCACACGGACCGGGGACACAGACCGGGCACACGGACCGAGGACATGGACCAGGGACAGGCTGGGATTCTACGGGAAGCGATTTGGACCCCTGTAACTTAGATCAAGGCACCCCTATAACCTAGAACATCAAGAGATTCCTGTGATCTAGAACATCAATGGATCCCCATAACCTAGAATATTATGCGGGGCCTGTAATCTAGAACATTCGTATTATTTCAGCGCTGGCTCCAGGTATAATTTTATCTCAGATGCAGCAGAAGCCGCCGTCGCTGTCAGTCATGTGATATTTTGGGTGAATTTCGCGGCTCAAACACCGCACTGAGCTGATGCTTTATGGCGATGCTAATGAAGTCCGTTCTCCATAGACTTTCATTAGTCAGCGAGTCCGACTGAGTGATTAGGACGGAGCCATTCTATTGTTCCCCACAGGCAGTATGATAAGGATGTTTGTTTAGTAGATCGGGGCTGACACGATTTAGTGATTTGCTGAAAATCTGCATGTTTCAGTAACTGCTGTTTTTCTAAATTAAATGTTTTTTTTAATACACAGTCCGGGGTCATAACTCAACAGAAGTAAGGAGATTTGCCGCATTTCACCGTTTCTGCACGTCCTGCGCCTGCGGTTTGTTATAAAACGTGAAATTCAATTAGAGAAGGACACTGCGCGCATGAATGATGATATCTTCATAATTATTTATTACGGGAACCGGACTAATAGCGTGAGACCTGGCGGCGGCTTTGATTTTTAATAAACAGCAGAAATGATTGATTAAGCAGCAGGAACGTTCCGGATAACGCGGCGACAGAGTCTCTAATAAATGCTCTCGCCCCTCGTCTTCACCTTCTGCCCAAAACTGTCTGAAGGGGCATTTATTTTCATTTTAATAAACAAAATGTTACACTTTATACCCAAAACACATCTGCTGTGGGTATTACAGTGAAGTAAGCGATATATTGCAATCCCGCCGTATATATATATACTCATCGTATGATGGGAGACCCCTAATCACAGGGACCCCCGCTTGTGGTGCCGGGTGGGCTGGCAGTCCGTTTCCCCATAGGGTCTGTTGCCCCCACTTGGCTCATTGGTCGGCAGTCTATATCCGGCACAAACCACATATATCCGCCCATGGGGTACCCCGGGGTAAATCCCATCACGCCAGCCGAGTGCCTCAATAAACGTAATAATCATTCCAGACGGAAGCCTTTCTACCAAACTCAGCCTTTTCTGCTCAAAATACTCTCCAAAAACACATTTTTAATTCCCTAACATTAATATTTTGACTTCTCGGCTGAGCCGCTACCAGAAGCCCTGATTTTTTTGTTTTTTTATTTACTTAAAGTATTTTTTTGGAAAACCAACTTGTTTGGGTTGAATAAGTGCGGTTTTTGTAAAAGCTGCCGCCGTCTCCATCAGGCCTCCCGATACACGGCAGTAAAACTTTATTTTTAACGTTCGTAGTGATTTACAGAAAAATCTTACAGACAAATAATACAGCTGTGCAAAACGCGTTGGGCGTCCGCGGGTTGCGTAATACTTCGGCATAATGTCCTGAGAGATCCTCACAGCGCGGCCTCCGGAAGATAAAGTGCTGCGTCCCGGAGCTCTGGCGCGTTCCGGTAACTTCCGGTAACGGGCGGCCGCGGTCCTGGCGCACGGAGCTGCCTGATGATGTCATAGTCCGGTTCTGACAATTTGTTAATTCATTAAAAGTAACGAAAGTCAACGAAGGAAAATACATTTTGTTTTTCAAAAGAGTCAGAAGAGAAAAAACACACGGAATGGAATAGAGAGACCTCGCGCTCCGGACCCCCGCTTCAGTCTACATTTTGGTTTTCTTGTCCTCGCTGAGCTCGAAGTGATCGCCCGGCAGCTTCTTCTTCTCGTCGCTCCAGTCCTTCTCGTCGTCCTCCTTGAGGTCGTCGGGGTTAACGGGGACGTAGAAATATCCCATGATGGAGAATATGATGCAGACGGCGACCAGGAGAGCAGCGAAGAGGATGAACTCGGCCCACTGCAAGAATAGACAGGCGGTGAGACGCCGGCGATAGAGAGAGATTCCCGGGAGAGAGCGCGGCGCCGTCACTCGGAGTCTCTGAGCCGCCCGCCGGGGGGAGAGCGTTACGGTCTCGATTCATCGTAGCGGTTTGCTTTAAATGGATCACATGGTTACCAAAGCTTATGTTCTCGTTCTTAGACCGGCTGCCGTCTCGCGGACTCCCAACCGGCCGCCGTCTCGCGCGTCACGTGTTCGGGGTAAAGAATGATAAAAAAAAACCAATAACAGCTTTAATACCTGCGCGAGGGAGCTGGCCTGGGCCACGATCAGCACAATAACGTTCCCGAACGCAATGGTGAGAAGCCATCCGGCCTGCAGCACCGATTTCATGCTGGCTGGAGCCTGGGGAGGAAAAAGGAGGCAGATTATTTTCTTCTTGGTTGTACGGAGGCTGCGGAATCTCTTATTTATAGGAAGCGCGTCCCGCGTTTATTCGGACCCCCGGAGGTGCGCCGGTACCTGAGAGTATGAGAACTCCAAGCCGGTGATGGAGTACATGACCTCCCCGGCGCTGAGCAGCACGTACTGCGGGATCTGCCAGGCCACGTGGAAGCTGTTGGGTTCGACGTCATTGGTCAGCACGGTGGTGATGGTGCCGCCGGTCTAAAGAGACAGAGGATGCGGGTATTAGACAGACAGACGGACGGCTGGAACAAGCAAAGCTCCAGGCGGTTTACGGGTTTAGGATCGGACTTTACAGCTTGTAGTAAGAGACCGATGAGTATCTGCCAAGATTCCCAAATAACCAAGGATAGTCCCGACGACCGAGCTTTGGGCTGTAGGGTCAGGGGTCTCGATTATCAGGACTGGCAGCCGGACCCCCGGTGCTGAGATCGTTTGGCCTTCTCCTCCCCTGCAGACTCTGCGCCGTTTTAGGATCCCCCAAACAATGAGGTTAAAAGGGTGGAATTCATTGGCGCTTCTGGGAATCCGGCACAGGGTTTCTTCCTCCCCGTTTCTTACCCAGTCGAGGATTGCAGTGTAGGCTCCTCCGAAATCCAGTAACCCGAGGTCCACCGTGTACGTGGTGTCCGTGGCATTCCCAATAACGACCTTCGCCTGTATTCTGTGTAAACGGAGAGGCAACAATTAGCCAAACGCGGAAGGGATTGGGCCGGGTTCTGCTAAAGCCCGCCGGCGATCGCTGTTCCCGTCGGCGATCGCTGTTCCCGTCGGCGATCGCGGTTCCCGTCGGCTCTTCTCCGGCTGGTGATGGAAGACGCGCCGGGTGCTGACCCTTCGGTATTCCCTTTCACTCACCTTTCAGGGGCTTTTTTTCTGTTATTCTCACATTTTAATTGGATTTTAGATTTTCCTCCCCGTTTCTATAGATTTTCAGATTCTAAGACTTTGTTTTCCAGCTCAAAAAATTATTTGCAAAAAAGCAGGCACTTACTTTCCTCTCTTATTCGACAGATACGCCGAATCTCCGTATTTTCCGGCAATGGAAGCCTGTTTGTCGCCGACCGTCACAGTGAGATTGGAGTCGATTAAACTTATAAATCTATGGGGTGAAAAAACAGTCATCATGAAGCCGCGTTGCTATTGGACAGAGAGATCTCTATGGTGACCTCCCCAAAAAAAAGGAGACAAATTGGCCGGTCGGGTGAGTTAACCCACACCGGGCTATTTTGTTGTAGGAGGTGTGGTTAGAGGTCTGGCTTGGGTGGGGTTAATTGTGTAACTGGGGGGCATTTAGAAGAATAATGGGGTTTATTTACCCCGTTTAATTTATAAAGCCGTTCCCTGCTGTTTCTATACACATTATCGGGGCTTTTAGGGCTGTAGAACCCTGCGGTACCCTCATACCCCGCAAACATTCTCCTAGAAAAGAGGGGCAACGGGGGGTATCAGGGGGAGAAGAGAGAGGGGCATTAGGGGGGAGGGGTATCAGGGAGGAGAGAGGGGCATCGGGGGAGAAGAGAGAGGGGCATTAGGGGGGGAGGGGTATCAGGGAGGAGAGAGGGGCATCGGGGGAGAAGAGAGAGGGGCATTAGGGGGGGAGGGGTATCAGGGAGGAGAGAGGGGCATCGGGGGAGAAGAGAGAGGGGCATTAGGGGGGCAGTATCTGGGAGGAGAGAGGGGCATATGGATTTGGGAATGGGACTGGCCAAAAGGGACACCTGGCTGGTGGACACGGCGCATGTTCATTTCCCGTACCTTACAGACGCTAATCCGTTGGCAGGTTTGGTTTTCTCATCTATGTACTAAAACAAAATAAAGAAAATGAATATTTTGTGCTATAATCAGACGTACGATATAAATTATTATAAAAAGTGAAGCAGTCCGCACGTGGCCTGGGAATCTGGAATTATTTGTAACGCCCTTTTCTGTGCGTTCTGGGGGTAACTTTACGCCCGTCTGAAGCTGGTGTCAGGAGGTTTCTGGACTCTGGGATGTTTCGGCCCCCGGGTCTCTCACCTGTTTGCAGGTTACGTTCCCGCTGCCGTCCTGGTAGATCAGTAAGGAGTAATTGGATTTCTCGTGGAGGATGATTGGACATTCGGTGTCTGAATCGTGGCTCACTTGGATTTTACCATCGAATCCCTGACCGGTAAGATTCAATTTTATGTATTCTGGATCCTGCGCAGAGAAGGAACGTTAGAGTCACATGACACGCACGCCACCTAAAACGTACCCTAACACACAGAAGGATTGTTACTGTCTCTGTATCTATACAGTCCGGCTGATTAAAGCCCCTGGGCCATGAGATTGCCCCCCCCCGCACCCACCATTAACAAGCGATAGATGAACAGATTTCAAGGCTCCGTGCCCCTAACCATCATGGCGGAGGATAATGGGCCTTGTAGTCCAGTAACAGTAAACGTCCAGCTGCCAGTAAGCCACTTCAGGCTTTTCAAATGGGAATTTCGATTAAAGTGAAATAATCTCGCGTTATAAGCGGTTCGTATAACGCGGGGACGGCGCTTCGTGGAAAGGCTCGGCACTTCGTGGAAAGGCTCGGCACTTCGTGGAAAGGCTCGGCACTTCGTGGAAAGGCTCGGCACTTCGTGGAAAGGCTCGGCACTTCGTGGAAAGGCTCGGCACTTCGTGGAAAGGCTCGGCACTTCGTGGAAAGGCTCGGCACTTCGTGGAAAGGCTCGGCACTTCGTGGAAAGGCTCGGCACTTCGTGGAAAGGCTCACCTGGTAGTTTTCGACATTCAGGCTGGGCTGGGTGAAGGGATTATTCTGCGGGATCTTGATTGTTACATCCTTGTTGGCCATGTTTAGGACCTGCAGGTAGCACTCCCCGGCTTTGGGAACAAGCGGGATCGTTTTCTACATAGAAGGCAGAATTATTTTGTTCAGTTTAGCGGTTTTGTGTTATTTTGTATCATTTATGAGGCAGAGAGCTGGGTTTTGTGGGTGACAGGAGTGGAAGAAGAGGCTATAACTGGCATGGGAGTGGAGGAAGAACGCATCGTCATTACAGGATTGGAGGAAAAGTACGTAGCTGGTACAGGAGTGGAGTGCATGCATATAATTCACACGGGGCTGGTGGAAGAAGATGTAGCAGGTGCAGGAGTGGAGGAAAAGTATATAAACCGTACAGGAGTGGAGGAAAAGTATATAACTGGCACAGGAATAGAGGAAGGGCATGCAGCCAGTACAGGATTGGAAGAAGAGCTTATAATCTGTACAGGATTGGAAGAAGAGTTTATAATCTGTACATGCAGCTGGGACAAGATCCGTGGAGGGGAATGCAGACAGTGTCAGAGTGGAGAAGGTTTGTCAGGAGTGGCAGAGGATTGAGCCACACTCAATGGAGCAGATACTCACATTGATCTGGATTTCTACAATAGCGGCCACTACAAACGCCAGAGCTCCTACAATCATTCCCGCAGCCATTCTTTGGATAGGCCTGAGGAGGAAAAATAGATTGTATTTACAGGTCGGGGTTCTGTTGTCAGTCACAGCTTTATTCAGATTTACAAGCAGCTATTAAAGTATTAAGATAGAGAAGCGGGGGATGCAGAACGGGGTCCGTCTCTTTACTAGAAGACCCCACGTGGTGCCCGTACTCACTTAAAGTTGATCTTGCAGGCTCTGAGCAGCGGATAAAGCCCAAGATCAAAGACTGGGATCAGGATCAGGATCAAGAGGGGGTTCATTACCTGCCAACGAGACTTGATTTGGTTACTTGGGGTCTTTGGGGGGCGCGGTATAAGCAGGAATCATTTCTATTGCAGGGTAATCATTTAAACAACTTAATGCTCCTTTCTGTGCTCTCAGGAAGCCCAGCATGTAAGCGGTTAATAATTCATAAAATAACCAAGTAATCATAGAGCAGGAGGATCGAGTTTTACCTGGATCTGATCCGGCTGAATAACGAATCCACCCTGAAAACAACGAGATCGACAGCGTTAGCGAATGGCAAGCTCTACGTCCGCGATCGCTGCTCGCATCATATAAACACCTTTAATAACAACAATAATAATAACAATAATAACAACAATAATAACAACAACAACAATAACAATAATAACAACAATAATAACAACAATAATAACAACAACAATAACAATAATAACAACAATAATAACAACCATAATAACAATAACAACAACAATAACAACAACAATACTAATAACAACAATAACAACAATAACAACAATAATTCTAAAAAGAACTCACAAAGTCGGAGTCCATTCTCGTAGCTTGTAAAGTCCACCTGGATCCCTGGAAAGGCAAAGAAAATCGTAGAGCAATCGCTTGTTTCGGTTTCGCAAGATTATTTTTTTGAAAAGTGTCCCTCGTTCACATTTTGAAATGTTGGGAGGTTTGCTGTCCCCATTCACGCGCGCGCACGCACGCACGGATGAATGAAGTCCTCCGGCCCCTTAATGTCATTCTTACCTGTTGGTCAAAAAGAGCCCAGAACATGGGAAGAGGAATGTAGAGGAAGAGAACTCGCGTCACCATCTTCACTTCTGTAATGATTTTTTTCTGTGAATAAAGGTTTATTGCAGTTTTAGCGGCTTTAGACTCCGAATAATTAGGAATTGGGTCACTAAGGAGTTGTTGTAGGGGGGGATGGGCAGATTCCCAGGATTTTGCCTCTGCATGAAGATTTCTCAGTGTTTTTCCCCCAGTGTCAGGGGTACACTCGCGGGAGTGTGTGTCCCCACTCCCGTGAGTGAAATCGTTAATCTGTATTATGGCTGCACTCTGATTACCGTGACAGCCGTGACGGTTTTAGACATTGACATCAGATCAGGTTAAATAATGTTTTTTACACTATGATGTCATCACGCCGGCTGTGTTATCTCACCGGATATTTCTCATTGGCCCAGTCCAGCCAATGCTCTCTCTTTGGATGCTCTTTGGATCGGTGACGCCAACGGTTCTTCAACGCAAACTAAATGAAAAAACATAGCAAACCCATAATTAATAAATCAGCCCAAAAGCTAGCGACGCGGGACCCCCGGGGACGGGACCCCCAAGGACGGGACCCCCAGGGATGGGATCCCCGTGATCTGCTGTCCCGAGGGCTCCCGTAGTTGTAGATCATGGACCTCGGCCGACGTTTCTCGTACTTTGTGACTTCGCTAAAATGGCGATCGTTAACGGAAAACATGGCGGAAAACATGGCGGAAGGCGCTGTCCGGGAAACTTACTCCGATGCATTTGAAGACGGACGATAAAACGTTTCCTTCCGGGGGGTTTTTCTTATACATCCCGCTGCCGCCAACAAACACCACTGCAAAACGGAATCAGAGAGACAAGCGGAGGGAGCCGGGGTTAAACGGATCGGACAGCGACAAAAGCCCTGAAATTCCCTAACGGGGGACGCTGCGAGGACGAGCGAAACAATGGCCTCTCAGATACCGCGCAGGTACAAAGAGCCACTTATTGTATCAACCAAAAACCACAATTCACACACAGACACATTCAGCGGAGCCGTGTTTTGGAAACAGACGCACGATGAGGACAAACTGGATGAAGCCAGAACATGGAGGCTGCTTCTGAATACCGGATCCGGTCTTATTAACGCTGATGGCCGACACTCGCATTTCCTGAGCGCACTTACCGAGAGCCACGAGCATCAGCGCCGCCGGTACCCCAAACGCCAACGCGTAGCAATCCGTTCCGAAGCACTGAACGTCACCTGGAACACGGAAACACGGAAACACGAGTCAGTCAGGGGCTTCCGTACCTAATGCCGAGGACATGGGGAGCGTGGACAAAATGGCGGCTCGGAGTACCTGGAGGGCCCGCCATGAACCGCACCCCACGTAGGCCGCGGCCCTGCGACCATTAAATGGATGCCTTGTGAGGATAATGCCACTCACCTCTGAGTACCGGGGTCACAAACGTGGAAATGAGGCTCCCAGCGTTGATGGACAGGTAGAAAATGGAGAAGAATTTAGCTCTTTCTTTTGCCTAAACAAGAAAAAAAATATAAAATTTTCCTTAAACACAGAATTTTCCATAAAACGTAAATCATTGATTGTTTTTATTGTTTTTTTTATTGTTTTTATTAATTGATCGTCTCTCCATCAGGGTCTCTCTCTTGTGGATGAAATCCCCCCCCCCCCGCTCTCCATGGCTTATTTAAGAAGGGAAAACAAAGAAATCCTTACATGTTCTTCTTCAAACTGATCCCCCCCGAACGCCGACACGCACGGCTTGATCCCCCCTGTGCCGAAGGCAATTGCGACCAGTCCGATCATGGACAAAGCCCTGGAATGGAAACCATGTTATTTACAGCAGCAGAGGGTGAGTGTGGATCGAGCCGCGTGAGTGTTGGCGGGCTCACTTACACATGAAGATCGTAGTTTCCTATCGTCGGGATGGCGCCGACCGATTTTATGATGTGGCCAATCACGTACAGGATGGAGAGCCAAAAAATGGTGCTGCAAAAACACAAGGAGAAGTCAGCGTCTTGGGGTTACAACGTCTCGTCGGGGGGCACAGAACCGCGTAGCCCAGCCCGTGCTCTGGTGACTTACTGAAGGGATTTACTATCGTCAGTAAATGTTTGGGGGAAAATGTTGAGGAACGCAACATCTGGTGGAGCCATATAAAAAGTCTTTGTAAAGCCCCGCCCACAGCACCACCTCTAACCACACCCCCTAAAATTAAAGTGCCCCTCTTTGACCGTGTCGGCGTGACACATAGAGGGGTGGTCAGGGCTGACAATAAGATGTTACCTATAGCCCCGGGCATGTATATATCTCCCCCCATATTGTAGTCAGTTTATTGGGCGCGAGGCTTGGATATTTTAGGCATAAAAAGTTAAAAACTTAAACTGAGTCAAATAGAGGAGAAAAACGAGGATTTTTACTTGAATTTCCCCAGCCAGACGTCAGCGATGGGGGCTCCGATGATCGGGGTGAAGTAGCAGAGTCCGGAGAAGGCATGGTACACCGTGGTGGACAGATTCTCATCCCATTTCAGGTAGTTTACAAAGTACAAGGTGAGGACGGCTGGAAGGAGGGAGAAAAACGTTATATATGATGGCCGAAAAAACCCAAAAGGAGAGATTTACTAAGACTGAAGGAGAAAGAAAAACTCCTGCGTTCTTCACCCCTTAATACATGATGAGAATTACGCCAGTTGCACGATCAGAGTGTAGCTCCACCCACTTATGGTCAATGCCCCCCCTTCCTACATTTTATAACCATATAAGGAATCTCCCTGCCCACTGCTTACAGGGCTCCACCCCTGAAGAGCAGGGATTCTAGTAAACTTTTACACCAAGTAGAGGAAAGTACAATCGAAACCACAGCTACGGACAAACGTTGATCCACGCATTTGCTGGCACTCAGGGGAGCGCAATGTATAGATTAAATACATATTCTATCCTCGGCGTATCTGTGTCAGGGGCCCCTTAATTGTGAATTTTAAACCCCAGAACAATCAGGGACATTTTTTATGATGTGTGAGTCAGCTCTTTGACCAACAGGTACATGCTTTGTAACTCCAACTCCCATCATGCTCCGCAGAGACCACGCCATTTTTTCTGACCCCAGCCGTGTCTCGAGGGCCCCTCTTTGGCCGCTTCACATGGATGTTTGACAGAACTGGCCCGGCTCAAAAGCCAAATTAAACCAACACTAGTCCAGAAATTCCGATATCTGGATTTACAACATGCGCGGCTCAACCTCTCCAGTAATTATCTTTCCATTTATCTCAAAATTTGGCTGCAAAAACCTCCTGGTATCGGCGTCCTTGCATTTTATTGGCCATAAAACTTAATAAACGATGGGCAGGAATCCACCGCTAACCTCTGGGAAGAGTCTAAGTTTATTGCTATTACTGGTTTATATTGGGTTCGTTGGGCGAGTTCCCTCCGTATCTTTTCATCAAGGGGTTAAAGAGCGACCGCCCTGCCCCGGGCAAACAAAGTGAAGGGCACAGAACAAACGGGGCAAATATTTCAGGAATTTTATTCAAGATGTGTAGAGATACGGGTCCAGAAGCAGATTGGCGGATTCCCCACATTTCCGCACCTTACTGCTTGTATTTTTTAAGTCCGCCCCCGCCTCCTTGTTAATAATTTCCAAATCTCTTCTTTCTAAGGTTTTTGTTTGTCCCGCAGAAATAAGACAATTCCCCTGATATTTATGACGATTAACCTGTGTCCTCTGTGGTTACTCTTTAGCAGCGCAGAGTCCTGCACCAGTTATAAACCAGGTTCTAAATATTTAAAGATCTGCAAGATGGAGAGATAAGACCTGACCTCAAAAACAGGTTCAGTTACCGGAAATGGGGAGCACAGAAAGGATCAAGCGAGGGGTGAAAGCTGCCTTTAGTACTTGTAAAGGTGGAATTACAATCAACGCCAATCAGTGGCCCAAAATCTTCAAATCAAAGCATCCCAGGGAAACATTGCCCCCATGGCGGCCCTCCCCGGGTTACACCAGAAATGCTTAAATAATGATAACTTCGTGGCTTGAGTTCTGTTCTTAAAGCTGCTGAGAGATTCGTGTTATTTTTTTAAAAAAGCTGAATATATATATATCATACTCTGACCAAAGAGCAAAGGTTCTCATCGTGGTGCAGTCACCATGGAAACCAGTAGAATTTCATACAGACTGGTGCACGTTTCCAGTTTGATCCTGATTGTCTCTTTATAAATGTGGCAAAAAAGCCTGATTAATTAATTTGCCCTTCTTAACCCCCCCCACTCCTTACCTTTCATGCCATAGTAGGAGAATCGTTCACAGAACTCGTTGATGATGATGAAGAGGATACTCAGAGGGTAGTTGGTGCCGCATAGTCTCTGGGGGGGGGGATACAGAATGATTTTTAGTCCTGAATGTGATTCTTTGGGTAAAATTTCACAATAATTCCAATTAACAAAGTAACTTCAATAAAACATAAATCCAGCCCGAAAAAATAAAAACTCCAGCCAGATCGGCCAGAAAGGGGCAGTTAGCTGGTTATACCCTGTGCTGTGTGTGATATTTAGGAAAAGGCGCAGGGCAGCGATAATCCCCCCTTTTCTAATACATTATCAGAGCATACAATACTCCAAGGGGTTAAATTAATGTTTTTATTTTCCGAGATTATTTACTGGCCCAAACAGAGGCATCGGCTCCTCTCGCCACCATGATATATCATCGAGTTTTCCTGCTGTAAAGACTTCCACCTCAGTCAGTCCTTGTTTCTTTGTGTTGTAGTTTTGCGAGTTGTAGGCGAGGGCATGCAGACTCGCATCGCACTCGCGCACCCTCGCCTGTAGCTCGCAAAACGTCAAGTTGCAGGAACTCGCATGGCCTCACTAACAGCCCATACATTAGTGAATCTCAGAGTTGTTTTGTAGTGTTAGTGTGCGCAGGCATGAGACCAGGGTCGAGTCTGCTCAGTTGAGTTAACCCTTTACTTGATTGACCTCCCGACTTCTTAGTGAATAGACCCAAATGAACGAAGCATTCGCCTGTTGTGTCCAAACTATTTTCTTTAGCTGTGTGTCCCGCTTCCATGCGATTCTACAGCTGGGATTATTAGGCAGGAGAGCTAAACCCATAAAATCTTCGGCCAAAGGGCCGCCTATTCCCTTACAGCACCCGGTGGGGCGACTGATGTATTATTATATTATATTATATATATTATATATGTATTATTATATTAAATTATATATATATTATATATGTATTATTATATTATATGTATTATTATATCCTAGTGGGGGCCGAGCTGGTTAATGTTAACTGGGATTAAGGTTCGGTGTGGGGTGAGGGAGAGTAAATTTTAACCATTTAAAGCCATTTAACCAATTTGTGATCGTTTTGAAGTAAGACGCGCTTGTGACAATGGTAATATGAATGCTTTCTCCCTGTAATAGGGCATGAATGAGTTAATGGCCAACTTACCGGCACTTTCTTGGTCGGGCTGGATACGGTGGAGAATAGTTTTGCGATTCCTTTTTTTTGTCCTGAGGAGGAGAGAAGACGGGGGTGAGCGGGAGGCGCAGGCATCTTCTACGTATGAGTGGCTTTCTTCTAAAATCTCTCAACTCTCCCTGAGTGTTCCTGCCTCCTCCCACCCCTGCTGGGAGCAACGCACGGCACCGGGAAAGTTAACCCCTTTAAACCGTAATCATTCCTTGGTCTCGTCTAACATACAGGAGCCATATGTTTATTCCATACATATTTACAATTCCTACTTCTGCTGGGAGGCTGTTCCACTTATCCACCACTCAGTACAGTAAAGGTTTGGCCCAGAGATTCCATAGAGGTACCACACAGGTTAATGTATGGTAGGAATTATCAAGTTTCCCAAACATCTGGGAACCGTTTGGGTCGCTTCGCCGGATCTGCCCCGATACGCAACGTAACAATGCAAGAATTTCACCCGAGCCTGCGCCAAACCCGCGTCACGCTGCTTTATTCTACAGCCATGTTACAAAGCGGGGGTCCCATTCAATGGTTAACGGACCCCCCCCCCGGTCTATTCACTCCCATGCAGCGTTTGTTGCCTGTTTTTCCAGGATATTTTTAGATAAAGTATAAAATATTTCCTCTCTGGCACAGCCCGGCCCCGGGGGGCCTCTTCAGATTAACCTGAAATGACCCCTCGTGTCTGACGCGCTGCTACGGCCCAGAGACGCCGTGACCTGTAACTCGGCAAACGCTTTCTCCGGGGGTCGGATGCGCATGCGCCTGTTATCAGGAACGCGATGGATCAGCCTGGACCTTTTATTTGGCGCTGCGGACCGGTGGATTTACTAAGCGGAGATACTTTGCCAGCTGCAGGGAAATACAACTCCCATTATCCTCAGCTAACAAAACGCCTCCCCGAACGCCACATATTCCCTCTCCCCATCCCTTATTTCTGTTCAAAATATTATATATAAAAATATAAAAAACAATCAATTAAGAAATAAAGAAAAAATGCAGAACCAGCAGAGCACAAAATGCAACAAAACAATAAAAATATCTATTTTTGGTCATTTCCGATTATCTCTCAGTTTTGTATTTTTTGGCCGTCCGATCCTCGTGTTCGCGGGGGATTTGCTCTGATACTTTGTATCCAGACCACACTCACACTCGAGTCGTGCCCTCCCACCGAGTTACCTGCCGTCTTCACGTCGTCCCCCATGGTTGCAGCATCCAGGTCCTCAGACGCACTGCGCAAACCCCACGCGGAGCATCTATTTTTCTTCTTCTCCCGAATCCTGTCAATCATTCACAGGGAAGTCCCCGCCTTCTCGCCGCAGCTGCCAATCGCCTTCCTCCGTGAGGAGAGATACGCGCTCCTCGCTGCTAACCTTTGGCCGATCCCCGATCCATAGGCGAGGGCCGTGTTTTTGTCACAAGATCTTCCAGACTCTTTTTTTTTTTTATGAAATTCTTGGCTTGGGAGAGAAGGTTTTTTGTTTTTTTCTGTAATGGATACTTGTTTACAATCAGCAGTAAAGGAACGCCGCGCAGTCATGTGATTGGGTTTAAGGCAAAATGGCCACATTCCAAGCACATCCAGCGTTTCATTCACCGTGGCAGATTCTGTAAAAAACCCCTTACAGTGGGAGTGAAACGCGTCAGACGGATCCCTTTATTCCTAAAATATTCCCAACTAGATAACGACAACAAATGAGCTGACACACAACGGCAAACAGAAAGGGAATCACACTACTCACACTAGTAGTTGTACCATATTGGCTGCAATGAGCTTCTGCCGTGGCAACGAAACCTGCTAACATCGGTTTCCCTTTGATCTGTGTGACCCAGGACTCAGTCGTGATATTTTGGTGAATTTTCCACATTTAGCTGATTCTTTAGAAGAATGCTAGTGAAGTCCGTTCCCCCGTAGACTTTGATTAGTCAGATGGTCCCACTTGGCCATTTAGACCGAGCCCTTCTAATGTTCATCACATGGCAGCACAATCGGTCCAACGATGTACACGACGTTAAATCTTTTATCCTCTTTTACCGGAAGTTTATCTTAAAAGTCAGTTTTAAAGTTTTCACTCCCTACATGCCCAGTGCTGAAGGAGTTAACTCAATCACACGGTGAAATTAACACCGCCGTGGCGCCGGGGACTCTGCTTTATGTCTGTTGTAACCGCAAATGAGGTTCTTAAAAATTAACAGTCCGGTATAAAGCGACTGCAGACAGATGCCGAGAAACCCCGCTATCTTCTACACCCGGAGCCGCCGATTGTAATGATTCCGCCCCGGGGGGCCGTAAAGCCTCTGCTTGTTGCTTCTAAAATATTAGCAAATAATCAGGAGATTAGACTTCCGGCCGGTGGTTGGAGCGTAGTGGGAGTTGTAGTTCCGGAGCAGCTGGAACCCCTGCAGCTCTGCGTTTAGTCTGAAGATCCAACGACTTTTCTTTCTGTTTTAATTTTTTTTCTGGTATTTTTGTAAAATGGAACTGGGCATTTTTTACATCATCGGCGCGGTGAGAAACGTTCTTTGCTGGGCTGCCCCTGCGCGATTATTGCTGCTCTCAGCGGCTCAGATCTTCCTATAACGCACGTTTCTAAGGGCGACGGGCGACATATTCTGCATTTTTTTGGGAAATCCCACACAGAAATATAATGCTGGCTCTGCCACAGGCTGCCACCGGTGATATAAAGAATTAGGGCTTCTGCTTCTCTTCCTGCAGCATGGAGGCCGCTCAGCCAGCCCTCCCGAGTGAAGCGGGTAAGGGACTTGCTGGTCTATCACAGGACACTTCCCTTGATTTGATACAAATTATATAAAACAATGAAAAGTGAGAGTTTCCCCGAACGAGCCGGCTGGTAAAACATTGGCCGCCGTTACCTGGCAGGAGGCTCAAAGTCCATTCGTTCCCCCGGCAGGGGCTGCGCATGAGCCGGTATTTTGGAGATCGCAGATATTATAAACAATCCGGGGGGGGGGCTGTCAAATGTTGCCCCCCTGTCACCACTTTCCAGCCCCAGCGCAATATGGTTAAGAGGGAGGGAGCGAGTGTGTATGTGTGTAAGTCTATTGTGTTACAATGAGTGTTTGGATGTTAGTGTGTGGTGATGGAGTGAGTGTTTATGTGTAAGTGTGGTGATGGAGTGAGTGTGTGTAAGTGTGGTGATGGAGTGAGTGTGTAAGTGTAAGTGTGTGGTGATGGAGTGAGTGTGCGTTACTGTATGGTGGTAAAGTGTTTGGTGTTAGCGTGTGTGAGAGTAACTGTATGCTGTTAGCGTGTTTTGTTACTGTACAGTGTTAGAGTGAGTGTCAGTGTATGGTGTTAGCATGTGTGAGTTTGTGTTGCTATATGATGTGAGTGTGAGTGTGCGTGTTAGTATTCGCTTTCAGCATGTGTGTTCAGTGATGTGAGGAAGAGATGGCGGGATGGTTTGTATGTACATGTAAGCTTGGAGTGAGTTTGCGTGTTAATATGTGACGGTGTTTTAGTTATTTTGCTATGAGAGGCAGCACCTCGTTTAACTGAGGGGGGCATTTATTAGAAGAATAATGGGGTTTATTTACCCCGTTTAATTTATAAAGCCGTTCCCTGCTGTTTCTATACACATTATCGGGGCTTTTAGGGCCGTAGAACCCTGCGATCCCCTCATACCCAGCAAACATTCTCACCTCCTAGAAAAGAGGGGCATCGGGGGGAGGGGCATCAGGGGAGGGAGAGAGGGGGGCATCGGGGAGGAGAGAGGGGGGCATCGGGGAGGGAGAGAGGGGCATCAGGGGAGGAAACACGGCATCGGGAGCGAAGAAGGGGGCAGGAGTTTGGTGCCCAGAGAGGGACTGGCCAAATTCAACAGGGACACCTGGCAGGTTTATAGGGAATGAAAAGCCGGTCTGCTCCCGGCCGGCGACGCGTGAAGTGGCAGAATGCGAGTTGCCACTCAGCAAGTCCTCCAGCTGCTCTATTAAGGTGATTGGAACACGTGAGATGAAGCGGGGTCCGTGTTACTGCGGACTGCGTGACGGACGGACATAACTAATAATTCTGTGAACAGGCGATCGATGTTCCAGAGAGTAACGCGGCTCCGACCTGCGCCTGGAGTAAGGACATCGCACGGCAATAACAATGTTTGTATGTATGTCGTGTTACTCGGTCACGTATGTTCTGGAAGAGCTTCTTATCATTTCTAGAGCAATGCTGCATAAATGAAACATACAATAAAACGCCGAGCTGTAAAGATTGGAAGCTGGCTGATTATTGTGGGATTTGGGGCAGGGGTTGCATTCGGCGGCGGGGGAAGGGTCGACCCCAATATCTATTAAAGAAATGTCTGCCAGATCTGCACAGTCCGAGGGGTACCGGAGTCAGCGCGGGCAGCAGGCGAGGATGAGGACAGGGCTGCATGGAATGAAGATTCCACCGCCTACAAAATCAGGACCTTTACACTGAATTCCCGTTGTATGGGTCAACAGAGACCCCCCCACCCCCCCACCCATTAGACCAATATGGCCCCGGGGCAAGGGGTGCGGATCTGCCGGGGTCAGCTAGGAATCTGTATTTATTTCCCTTGCTGTAGGTCAGCAGGTACAGGGTTAAAGGCGTAAATGTATACATTCCTTGGGATGATGGAGGAACCATATAGAGTTCTCTAAGTCCAGGGCAATCTCTTTTATTACCCCTCCGAATCCCTCCGAGGGGTAAAGGTTAATGTCGATAGTAATATTATCTTTAGGGGCCGATGACGCTCTCATTATCTGTCGGGCGCAGAGCGGGTTTTGTGGCTGTTTTGTTTATCTCTATGAAGATATACGTTAGGGATGTAAAGGGACTTCATTATTTTAAGATAAGTGGTCCTTACGTGGCGCATGCACAGGATCCGTTGTTGTTCACCGCGGGGTCCCAGAGAGGGTCTGCCCAAACTAAACAAGGACACAGATGGTAAGGGGGTCCCATTCTTGAGATTTACCCATTAATTGGCTCATAATCTAAGGGGATTATGGATGAACCCCCAAATCATGGGCTCTAGGATGCCCCAACTCGTGGTTCCTGATGGTCTAACCATTAACCCTTGCTTAAATTTATTGCACCCCTAATCCTGAGCCAGGGGTTAGTAAGGGCCGGAGACCATGCCATACGAGTCCGTATACGTCGGCCAGGATCTGCCCCGCGTCGGTGGCTTTACCCGATAACAAGCTTAGTATTGACGCCAACACATCACTTGCCCCTGGAGCACCGAGTGTATGGTGAGTGTGTGGTGAGTGTATGGTGAGTGTATGGTGAGTGTATGGTGAGTGTGTGGTGAGTGTGTGGTGAGTGTGTGGTGAGTGTATGGTGTGTCCACGCGCAGCAGTTTAGAGCCCCCCTCCTGTGCCAAGCTCTTGGAGATCTTGGCGTAGAGGGGTAGGTACAGGATTTGGGTAAAATAACCCCTTAAGGACAATGGGCGGTCCCTAAACCCATTGAAAACAATGCATTTGGAGTCTGTACATGTACGGGCTTTGTCATTAAGGGGTTAAACCCGGTGAAACTCATGGACTCTGCTACAACAATAATAATATAATAACCGGCATCGCTATCATCGCCGTGTAAATGACCGGTTATTGTGTGTTATTTGAGCGCATGCACTGATACCGGAGGACTCCTATCTGCGGGGAGTTATAAAAAGCGACTCGGGTGAACTTCCCAACCCGCAGCCTTACACTTATCCTGTCACTCACCTGAGTACCCACTCTGCCCGGAGAGCAGATCAGGGTTAATCCTCTGTTTGTTAAACTTTCTTTTGCCCTTGAACTGCGTGCAGGGGGCAGAATCCGCTGCGTGTGTCTTTAACAACTTCTTCCTGCCCCTATGCAATAAACGGGGGGGGGATAAGGAACGTTTTGTTGCCTCTTCCTTAACCCCTTGGTTTAGTCTGAGGATGTATTAATTACAACAACTTAAATAATCAAGTGCCCGCCTTTAGTGTCCACTTACTGACTTCACAACATATTAAACATTTCTTTAAACATTATGTACTCTGTGACATCATGAGTTGTCATGTGACATAAGCGTCATGATGTTTGACACTAATGGTGGTGGAAATGGGATTATTTCTGGTGGGGTTTACCTAGGGGCAGAAAGTCCTTCCACTTCTAGCCTACAGGACCTCCAATGGCACTTGTAAGTGTGGGGGACAAACGTGGCCCTGAGAAGCTGTTTGAGGGAATAGATGGCACTGGCAAACGTTTTGATAAAGATGGCACTGGGAAGTTATTTGGGGCCAAAGACATCCCGACTCACGAGAACTCACTTCACAAATGGCAGAGGATGGTGAGTGGATGCCACGGATAAATAAATATATAAAAGTAAATAATGCAGTAACCGACGAGTTCGCGCGGCAGATACCACGGCCTGTGGGCTGCAGCCACCGCATGCTGCATGAACTGCATCGCCCGTCATGGAAAGGCTTCCTGCGGGGTTCCATTCCTGACACGCATTTCAGCGACTCTCTCCGCTCCTTTAATAGCGCAGATAAATGAAGTGTGGCCCTTGGCACGCAGAGAGCCGCCGTATCAGCAGCGAGATTACAGACTCAGGATTACCGCTCTAAAGACGTGGATTCCGTGGCTGACGGGGGGGGTTATAGAGTCTCACGGGGCCGATGGAGTCAAATCACAGGAATTATCCCTTTTTGTGGCATTCCTTTGTTTCATGTGATTATTGCTTAAAACTTGAAACATTTTAATGAAAATAAATCCCCGCGCGGGAGCCACGTTCACGAGTGTCACGAATCAGTGAGGAATCCCCTGTTGTGTTTCTCCCGTCTCGCTTTTCGCCACCGAGGGTTCCCGACGCGTTTGGATTTGGTCGGCCGCCCCGGGTTTCCCGCTCTTTTAATATTCCTGTTTGATCGCTGAGCGCGCTTTCCTCTGTTTAATGCATTTGAGTGTTTCGTGGCTCCTCGGCCGTCCTGCGCTGGGATTTAATCGTCACTTCGTGGAGCGCGTTTCACATTCTCTCGCTTTCCATCGGTTGGTCAGGAGATCCGGATTTACCGCCGCGAGGAATACCTTTCTTTCTTCAGTCGTTTCTGGAAAGAATATTATTGCAAACGTTACTGAAATGTGGAAATAAAAGACAATTTCTAACGAATCCCGAAATGACGCATTCTGACCTCATTTTACAGAATTCTCTATAAATAAAGAAATCGTGAAGCCAGCTGTTTGCCGTCGGGTGTTTTGCCTCCTCGGACCCCTTCTTCTCTCCTGTGAGTTTTGGATTCAGCCCGGTGAATCCCGGTTTGTGAGACGCGGACAGCTGGGGGAAGCTGGTGGGTGAGACGCGTTCCCGTATTTTAAAAATGTCCTGATCGGAAGCCATCGCTAAAGGGGTAGATTTAGGGAGAGAACATGCAGGGTTGAGCCTAGGGTTAGTGGCCCCTGAGCTCAGTATTTCTTCCTGCCCCCCATAAACACATACAGACTCGCTGCAGTGCCATACACTCACACGCACACTCTCTCTTACCGTCTGTCTCCCAGCGACCACTAACAGTAGGCTCTCCTCTGACATCATACGGTGACGCGCACACCCACGCTAACACCATACACTTACACACGCTAATGTTACATGACCCCGCAGTAAAAGCGATGCTGCTCACACACGTGCGAGCAACCGGAAAAAAGCTTCACGTGAGTTAGATGGGAGAGAAAACAATAGAGAGTACGTATGTTAGCGGTAGAATGTATGTACAAGTGTTTGTGTGTGAGCATGAATGTGTATATGTAAGTGTGTGTGAGCATGAATGTGTATATGTAAGTGTGTGTGAGCATGGATGTGTATATGTAAGTGTGTGTGAGCATGGATGTGTGTATGTAAGTGTGTGTGAGCATGGATGTGTATATGTAAGTGTGTGTGAGCATGGATGTGTGTATGTAAGTGTGTGTGAGCATGGATGTGTATATGTAAGTGTGTGTGAGCATGGATGTGTATATGTAAGTGTGTGTGAGCACGAATGTGTATGTGTAAGTGTGTGTGAGCATGGATGTGTATATGTAAGTGTGTGTGAGCATGGATGTATATATGTAAGTGTGTGTGAGCATGGATGTGTATGTGTAAGTGTGTGTGAGCATGGATGTGTATATGTATGTGTGTGTGAGCATGAATGTGTATCTGTATGTGTGTGTGAGCATGGATGTGTATATGTAAGTGTGTGTGAGCATGAATGTGTATATGTAAGTGTGTGTGAGCATGGATGTGTATGTGTAAGTGTGTGTGAGCATGAATGTGTATATGTATGTGTGTGTGAGCATGAATGTGTATATGTAAGTGTGTGTGAGCATGGATGTGTATGTGTAAGTGTGTGTGAGCATGAATGTGTATATGTAAGTGTGTGTGAGCATGAATGTGTATATGTAAGTGTGTGTGAGCATGGATGTGTATGTGTAAGTGTGTGTGAGCATGAATGTGTATATGTAAGTGTGTGTGAGCATGAATGTGTATGTGTAAGTGTGTGTGAGCATGGATGTGTATATGTAAGTGTGTGTGAGCATGGATGTGTATGTGTAAGAGGGAGCATGTGTTTCTTAAATGTGTCTTAGTATGTGTATATATAGAGTTACTCTGACACTATACACGCACACATACTCTCCCGCTTCCAGTGCAGCTCATTCAGCTCCCCCCCCCCGGAAGTCGTGCAGAGCCCTTTCTTCACTTCACTTCTGCACGAGCTGCTATGGGACCTTGTTGGGCTCCTTCCCTACTGGGGCACCTGGGCACCGCGCACTCACCCTAGAGTGTCCCCGGGGACCAGCATCCCCTCAGTAACAGGCGCCCTCTCTGGTAGGAAGTGGAATTGCAATCTGCTGCTTTTTCCGTTTTATTTGCCCGGCCAGCGGCTTATACTGCGCACGAAACTCACGAGAAGGGTTAATATACAGAATTTCAAACAAGTACCCCTCTCGGCTGCGTTCTGTTACCCCGTCGCCATGACACTGGATATCTGCCAGATTGATCAAAGTCCAACCTTTCGATATCTCGTTACTGTATCAGCGCGTGATGTAGCGAAGTGCCGTCTATAGAAACAGTAATGTCAGGAAATATACCGAACCTGTGAGACACGTGGCATTTCGGGATTAACCCACTGGGTGCCACGCGGTTCATTAATAAAATCTGTGGAATTTCCTCTACGATCTTGTGTTCCGCATATATGATAAGATATTTATATCGTGGATAATCTGCGCCCTTTGCTGATACCGGCGCCCTTACATGCAACTGGAGGAATCCAGAAGGGGCAAATACATGGAGCCCCTGTGCGATTCGTCTCCCAGGCTGGGCCCAGCTCTTACCTCACTCCCAGTAATGGGAGTGAGGTGTGATGTGGGGCTATAGGTGTGATGGGAGTGAGTTGTGATGTGTGATAGGTGTGATAGTGAGCGAGTGTAATGGGAGTGAGGTGTGATGTGGGGCTATAGGTGTGATGGGAGTGAGTTGTGATGTGTGATAGGTGTGATAGTGAGCGAGTGTAATGGGAGTGAGGTGTGATGTGGGGTTATAGGTGTCATGTGAATGAGTTGTGATTGATAGGTGTGATGGTGAGAACTATATCAGGTAGGTTTATGGGAGTGAGTTGTGATGTGTGATAGGTGTGATAGTGAGGAATTGTAATGGGAGTGAGGTGTGATAGGTGTGATGGGAGTGAGCGAGTGTAATGGGAGTGAGGTTTGATAGGTGTGATAGTGAGCGAGTGCAATGGGAGTGAGGTGTGATAGGTGTGATGGGAGTGAGCGAGTGTAATGGGAGTGAGGTGTGATGTGGGGTTATAGGTGTCATGTGAATGAGTTGTGATTGATAGGTGTGATGGTGAGAACTATATCAGGTAGGTTTATGGGAGTGAGTTGTGATGTGTGATAGGTGTGATAGTGAGGAAGTGTAATGGGAGTGAGGTGTGATAGGTGTGATGGGAGTGAGCGAGTGTAATGGGAGTGAGGTGTGATGTGGGGCAGGTTTATGTCCCCGATTTGTTCCTTGCGGGGGCAGTCCGGGGTTTCATGCGGTTTATCCCAAGAAGCCTCATCGCCCAAAAGCCCCGATGGATTCCTGTCAATGTTTGATGAGATCGAGTCTCTGACACGAAAACTTTTTACTGCCTCTCGCTTTCTGGTCAAGGTTAGAATTTCCTTATCTTATCCGCCGCTCGGAGTCTTTATTGCGCAGATAACGCGGCGTCCATAAAATTCCTCCACAAGTGGCTGACTTTACGTTATTCTGCGCGGGGGGCGATCGGCGGTCCCTGCCGGAGTCACAAACTACAAACCTCTGACAAACCCGAAGGAATCCCGCGGGGAGCGGAGCGACAAAAACGAGACAAAAACCTTCCGTTCATCCCGAAGGCGATCCTCGCGCCGCTTTCCATGGAAACGAAATCATTTGGGGGAAAAACTATAATAAAATCACGTGAAACGGGGTCATTTTTGGGTTCTGATTAGGAGTCAGGTGGTATTTTTGCCCCATCCCCACGGAGCAGCTGAATTAGGGGGCAAATAGGTAAAAGGGGGTCTTTCACTTCCTTGAAGCAGGCAGGACTCTCTAAAGACGGTGTAAGGTAAACCCACCTTTTTGCATGCAGGGCATCTCCCGTTCACAGTTTACAAAGTGATACATTGTTACCAAACAAGCAGCCAATAAGGAATAAGAGCGCTGGTGCATGATGGGAAAAGTCTGAATGATCGCACATTCAACTAGCGATTGGGATTATTAATATTTTAGGATTTATTGTTTTATATAGCGCCATCATATTCCGTAGCGCTGTACAACTTAATGGGGAGGAATAATCATGCAAATGTTCCAGAGAGTCAGGGAAGTTAATACGGCTGGGGGGGGGTAAATACAAATATATTGCTTAGCGACAGATCCACTAATAACGATTGTTACTTAACGAGGCGTCATTAACAAGAACTGATTGTTTTGGGTAGAATTTCCGCTGATTGGGATAATTTGTTTATTTTATCCTAAATAACATTAACTTCCCTCATTAATAATTAAATGCTATTTAGATAACGTTATTGGTGATAATAGGCGCTGACCGGCGATTCGTTATCTCTCCCCGATACGTAAAAAGCATCCAGAGCGCTGAGCATCATCTCCGGGGACGCGAAGGCCGGATGGGACCCGAGGTGGATTTCCACCTGCGGGGGGAGGGGGACCAGGCTGGGTTGGGGGTCTCTAAAGCACCCCAGGGGGTGTCTGATCAGCAGGGGGATATGTCACACTGTGTCCTTTGGCTTAATCCACGGAAAAGAGACCAAATCAGGAATGTCGGTCCCCATCCGGCCCCTGGCGGCCCCCATCTAGTCGCCGTTTCTCCTGCTGTAAAGAGTCAAACCTTAATCAGTCGTTGGTCTCGTCTTAGATTCAGGAGCCGTATGTCTATCCCATGCATGTTTAATCCCCTCACTGTATTACCCTCTACCACTTCTGCTGGGAGGCTGTTCCACCTATATACCACCCTCCCTATATTAAGGAGCCGTATGTCTATCCCATGCGTGTTTAATTCCCTCACTGTATTGGCTTCTCCTGCGCCTAAATGGGGGGCATAAATATAGTGGTTGGGGGAGGGGGTGGTATGAAATATGATTTGGTATGATGATGGTCACTTACACGTTCACAACATACACACACACTCTAACACCAACACCATACATACACACTATAACACCGCACATACACACATACATACATACACACTCTAACACCTTACATACCTACACACTATAACACCAACACCATACATACACACTATAACACCGCACATACATACACACATACACACTCTAACACCGCACATACACACATACATACATACACACTCTAACACCTTACATACCTACACACTATAACACCAACACCATACATACATACATACACAATATAACACCGCACATACACACATACACACTCTAACACCAACACCATACATACACACTTACATTGGATCAAGTTAGTGAATTCCTGAGTAGATTGTTTGAGAGTTTTTATTTATTATTACTATTATTGTTATTATTTATTAGTAGTAGCATTTATTATTGTTATTATTATCATTTTTATTTATTATTATTATTTATTAGTAGTAGTATTTATTGTTATTGTTTTTATTTTATTATTTATTATTATTGTTATTATTATATTTTTACGGTCCCCTCATCCTAATTTTTTTGTTTGCTTTATCTTTCTGACCCAAATTCTGTGATTCCTCTCATACCCCCCCCCCGAATCCATTAGAATTCCGCTCAGGAAGCCGGCACCTGCGAATTATCTCCGGAATCTTCCGTTTTTACCAATCGGCTGCTAAATGATTGCCGTGCGCCTTGGGAGCGGTCGGCGCGTCGCTGGAGCCAAGACACCTGCTTTCTCTCCTAAAATACTCGCTGAGACATCACGGACCCCGCGCCGGCATCACGGACCCCGAGCCGGCATCACGGACCCCCCGCCGGCATCACGGACCCCCCGCCGGCATCACGGACCCCGCGCCGACATCACGGACCCCACGCCGGCATCACGGACCCCGCGCCGGCATCACGGACCCCGCGCCGGCATCACGTACCCCGCGGAGGCATCACGTACCCCGCGGAGGCATCACGGACCCCGCGCCGGCATCACGGACCCCGCGGAGGCATCACGGACCCCGCGCCGGCATCACGGACCCCGAGCCGGCATCACGGACCCCCCGCCGGCATCACGGACCCCCCGCCGGCATCACGGACCCCGCGCCGACATCACGGACCCCGCGCCGGCATCACGGACCCCGCGCCGGCATCACGGACCCCGCGCCGGCATCACGGACCCCGCGCCGGCATCACGTACCCCGCGGAGGCATCACGTACCCCGCGGAGGCATCACGGACCCCGCGCCGGCATCACGGACCCCGCGGAGGCATCACGGACCCCGCGCCGGCATCACGGATCATTATCCTCATCCGGAGAGACGGCAATTCCTGGGGTAACAGCGAGATTTTACCCCAAAATAAGAGGAAAAGTTGAATCTTATCCCCGCATTAAAATCCCGGTTTATCCCTGGAGGGGAGGAATTACCCCAGAAATTTGCCGGCAGATCGGCCCCATTCGGCCCGTCTACAGTCTGTAAAGATTCAAACTTTAATCAGTCCTCCTCCCCCCATGGTTTTTCTCTCTCGCCCCCTCTCTCCCTCCCTCTCTCTCTCCCTCTCTCTCTCCCTCCCTCTCTCTCTCCCTCTCTTGCACCCTCTCTCTCCCTCCTATCTCACCCTCTCTCTCCCTTTCCTCTCTCTTTCTCTCTCCCTCCCCATCTCCCTCTCTCCCTCCCCATCTCCCTCTCTCCCTTTCCTGTCCCTCCCCCTCTCTCTCCCTCTCCCTCTCCCTCACCCTCTCTCTCCCTCTCCCTCACCCTCTCTCTCCCTCCCTCACCCTTTCCTCTCTCTCCTCTCTATACATTTTAATATAATTTCCACATCTGGGCCAAACCTTTGGGAAAGGCGGCTGTTTACGGGGCTGAAAAACTCTCTAAATAACGCTAAATAAAGTAATAGAAGCGGGGAGGAAATAATATGGAATTTGGACAAAAACAAAGGATTCTTTATACGTCTCGCAGTCTGTAAATTATATAAAATTGTTTAAATCGTGATTTTTGTTTTAGCAGAAAGTTCTGCCTTTTAAATCGAATTCACAGATAATTAATTATTTAGTTCACGCATGTGGTGAGGGTTGTTAATGCATGGGTTGGATTACCGGCAGAGGCGGTAGGGATTAATGTAGTTGGGGGGGTTCCTGATTATGTGGATAACGCGGGAGCCGCTCGCTTGTAATTAATTATTTGCACATTAAAGCCGTTATCGCTAAAAAAGGAAGCCGACGTCCGGATTAAACGCGTTACGGGGTTCAGGCGGCAGCCGCCCCGTCGGACGAATCGGAACGTTGGGTTTTGGCGCCTCCTGCTGGATCTCCGGCGACTTCCCGGCAGGGATTTAAATCGACATTAATTGTTAGAATTCAGGGAAAAATCTTGGTGACCAAATGCGGGCGACGAGAAATTCATTAATTCAGAGAGAAAAGGGAAAAAAATGAATGATTTTTAAGGTTTTATCCCAAAAAGTGTTGGGGGATTTAACCGGATCCATAAATCCCTAACTCTACAGACAGAGTAACGCGCGGCACACGAGAGGGAACTCAGACCCAGGACTTCTTCCCATCTGGAACACGATTGGCTGAAATGGGTCAGATATTATGTAAGAAAGCATTTCTTCACTGCAAGGGCAGTAGAGAAGTGGAACGGCCTCCCAGCAGAAGTGGTAGAGGGTAATACAGTGATGGGATTAAACATGCATGGGATAGACATACGGCTCCTGAATCTAAGACGAGACCAACGACTGATTAAGGTTTGATTCTTTACAGCAGGAGAAACGGGCGACTAGACGGGGGCCGCCGGGGGCCAGATGGGTCTTTTCCGTATAAATCGCTAATTCTCTTGTCACAGGTTTATAGCGACCGCCGCCAACTCACTAAGTAGCCATAGCGGCAAACTATCCCGAACGAGGCCTGCGTACTTCGTTGCTTTAAATGTCAATTTATTTCCTTGAGAATAGGAGCGGCGGCCATTTTCTGATTCCGCTATCAGCGCAGCGCCGAGTACTTCAGCCATCAGCGGCCAAATCCAGATTAATGGCCGCTCCGCGCTGATTGAGTTTCCCGGATTCGCGCGACCTTTCGGGGGCGACATTGAGTGTCACTCGCAGGAAAGTCAAAGACCGAGGGAGTCCGCGCGGGGAGCGGCTGACAGGAAACTTTGTTTCCGATCTGAATGTAAAATGTAATGGCGCTGATTCCAAACGTGCCGAGCAAATGCCGGAACGTTCCGCAGAGTCAGCATTTGTGAGCTCATTGAAATCGCAGCGCCATAAAGCAGGGAGCCGAGGGGGGGGGACGGACACATTAACCCCTCGGTCACCAGAATTTAAAGAAGGGCCGCTGAAAAGGTTCAGGGTTATCCTTGAAGAAACCTTAACAGAAAAAGAAAAAGATAAATCGCCGATTCTACCTTACAGAAAGGGTAGTGGATACACGGAACAGAATTCCAGCAGATGTAGTTAAGGGCAGATGCTGCGGGTGCACGGCCCCCGAAGGGCCGGTAACCAACTTCCCCAGCAGGGTCGCGTAACCCGGGGCGGCTCGGACACAGAGTTTGGGTCTCAGTGAAGACGGCTGAGTGTGAGGAAAGGGGAGAGAGAGCGAGTAAACGCACGGTGTGAGAGTGAGTGAGTGAGTGTTTGTGAGTGTATGGTGTTAGCATGTGTGTTTGTATATGATGTCAGCGTGAGTGTGTGTGATGTAAGCATGAGTGAGTGATGTTTGTTAGTGTGAGTATGTGATATTAGTGTGAGCGTACGATGTTCATACAGATAACCGAAAGCTTCCCTGGAATCCCGATCCGCCGCCGGGCCGCCGCTTTCCCGGACGGTCTCGTAGTTTCTGCCCCGTCCCGGTGTCTCTCCGGGGTCGTTTTTGCCCCTCGCGCTCCGTTTATCAGCCGCTCGGGACTCTGGTTTGCTTTTGCTTGCGCGGCATAAAGTGAAGCCATAAATAAGCCAATCCCGGATATCACTCATTAGCACGAGCGCCACGGAGGTGCCTCGTTCATTATCCGGCCCAACGGCATTAACAGACGTCACGCCGTATCGGTGATAGATCGCTTCAATCAGGGGAATGGGCGCCGAGCGCAGACTCCCAGCAGAGATGGGGTTATTAAGTGCGTATTTTTCATGTCGCACGTCTGTTCGCTCTCTGAGAGTCCTTCAACTCCTGCGACGTCACACGAGTCCCTCGCTCGTTTAGAAATATTGTTTAAAACAAAACAACGGGAAGGCCACGGGTCAGTGACATCATATCCAATGTGCATGGCATATCCGTGACATCACGCATCCCTTATTACATCGGACAAGAGCGTTGTGAACCTGTCGGCAGATCGGCCCCCGCCAGCCCCTGTCTAGTCACCCGTTTCTCCTGTCGTTGGTCTCGTCTTAGATTCAGGAGCCGTACGTCTATCCCATGATGAAATGTTAGAACAAGAATCCATAACCTAAAAGGAGGGTCAGAGGCTGAGATGGAATGGAAGGAAGATGTACTGGGAGGGTGGTGGATAAGTGGAACAGCCTCCCAGCAGAGGTGGTAGAGGGTAATACAGTGAGGGGTATTAAACATGCATGGGATAGACCTACGGCTCCTGAATCTAAGACGAGACCAACGACTGATTAAGGTTTGGGTCGTTACAGCAGGATAGATGGGGGCCGCCGGGGGCCGATCTGCCGGCAGGTTCTGGTTAAAGGCGCTGCGTGGATGCGGCTGACGTTCTGGCGTCGGATTATTTCCTGATTTTAAAGAAAAGGATGATAAGATTTCGGTCGGCGGCGCTTTATCCGTAAAACCCAAAGAAGGTTCCGGGACTTCGAGGGCGAAAATCCCATCGGACTCTGAAAGCGGGCGATAAATTATCGGCTCGCGGAATAAACGCCCAGGAGCTCAATTTATTTTAATGTCGTCTGCCGCCGCGCATGTACAGAAAATTACAATATCGTCCATTTCCACGCAAGTGACCGTCTGTCTCGAGTTACAACAAACCTCAGAGATCGCAGCCCCCCCCGGATTAATTACCCCCCCAGATTAATTACCCCCCCGAACACGAAGAATTTCACAAAGATGAACCCGGCGCAGAGACGATGAATTCACGGCGGTGATGAACGAGGATTCACTGCCAGGACTGCTGAATGGGGCTGGGGGAAGCTGCCCCCTACTGTCTGCGGGGGGGCATCGCACCCACCGGAGCCAAGCTTTCCGAGATAATCAGCCGGATCCATTCTGATCAATTAACAAATTGCCAATCGTCTACCCGGCGCTGCGCATGTCTACTAATATCTCAAATAAAAAAAAATGATAATAAATTGAATTATTCCTTTAATGTAAGGTGTTGTACAGCGCTGCGGAATATGATGGCGCGATATAAATCAATAAATAATAATCACAGCGCATGCTGCGGGGCTTTGCTTTCTCAGATTAATAATACGGAGATTATCGAGAACCCAGAAGGAAATAATAAGCGGCGTCCTGGTGCCTGGGCAGCGAAGGGTTAACGCACTGCGGTCCCCGGCCGGCGACTGAACGTGGCCGCCGGCCAGAAACTCACTCAACTAATTTCCCTAATCTGTCCGGCGCGCTCAGCGCCCCCCGCGGATCGATGGCTCCGCTTCCGGGGAGATTTATCAGAGGAGAAGCTGCCATCGATTCTCCGTAGAGATTGAAAGATCGCCCGTCGCCCTCGATAAACTCCGCGAGACGCCCGCCGCCCCCGATAAACTCCGCGAGACGCCCGCCGCCCTCGATAAACTCCGCGAGACGCCCGCCGCCCTCAATAACCTCCGCGAGACGCCCTCGATAAACTCCGCGAGACGCCCTCGATAAACTCCGCGAGACGCCCGCCGCCCTCGATAAACTCCGCGAGACGCCCGCCGCCCAGCCGCCTCCCTGTAACTCGGGATAAATTATATTCGATTCTCCAGATTCCCCCCCGATTCCCGCCGCGGGAACGATTCGCTCGATAACTCGATGGCAACGAGAACGGCTCTCGCTACAGAATATCGGGGGTTATCGAGGGAAACGTAACGGATACAAAGTCCTCGTTATTTTATGGGATGAACAAAAACCCAATCAGAGAGCGTTTTAAAGCATTTAACCCCTTGCGTGCTGCAGGAAACCCTGAACCGCTAATGGCCGGATCCAGATACCCCTCCGGGTTTTGGTTCTCTGCACGGTATATGAAGGCGACATTCCCCCTCGGCCTAATTGCGCTAACCGGAAATGCATCGCATAATTAACCCTTCTCTGCCATGGGGGGGGTCCCAACTTCCAAGGAGACGTTCATCACAACAGGGGAGGAATCCTGAGTCAGTATTTTACCTCTAACGGGGTAAAATGAGAGGGGGGGGTAATAATAACGGGGTAAAATGAGACGGGGGGGTAATAATAACGGGGCGAGTAACATTTTCTTGATTTTCTATCCTCCATGATTGGGATATTGTTTCCTCGCCCGGCTTCTAGTAATTATGTAGCGGCCGCCAAGTGCCGTCTCTTCTACATCGAGCAGAATTTCAGGCCAATAATTAATAAAAATGTTCATTCTGTGCCAGGAGTTACAGATTTTGGAAGCAGACAAAATACATGAAGGACGCCAAGTTCTCCCGGCTGTATAATACCGGGGAGGAATAAATAACATCATTCCTTCCCCGACAAGGTTTCCCACCCTCGCCCTGCAAGCGAATTCCAAACCTTTACCGCCCTCTCTGCCCGAATATTTTTTGGGCTCCAGAGAACCCATTGTGGGTAAAACCATCCCAATTAACTTGCACTATGCGACAATTTACTTTTTTTGTCTATTAACGTGCACTTAGTACTTTTCATCCCCAAAACCTTCTTGGCTTTAGCCTCGGGAAAGGAATTAACAGATAAACGTAAAGACAGAAAACATCAGGACTGCGCGTTTCCATCCCGAGGCGGTCGTCCTCCTTACCTGCTGGTGATAATTTTCACGGACGGTGCAGCTCATGTGGAATCTCATCCCTTCTTAATCTAAGAGTTAACCCCGCGCTCTAACACACAGCGCACTCTAACACACACAGCGCACTCACAAGCGGCACTCCAGCCCCCGCTAACTCCGCGCATACACACAGCTTTATAGCGCATGCATTCGATACCAATTTAGCAGAACACACCGATCACAACGCATTCCCGGGATCACCTTTACACGAGGCGCACGCTCTTCAGATACAGCCCCGTATACGGTGACCGTCAGACCCCCGCGGTTAAAGCCCCCGCAGCCACGGCATTCATTTCAAGAACTGCACCGTCACACTTGAATACCTCATTTATTAAATTATCAGGCCCCCCCCCCCGGCTCTGATGGGAGAAACTCCTAAATAACGTCCTTTCCGAAAGTCACTAAATTAGAGAGCCGGAGTAACCCCAAAAACAACAGCGGGGGCAGCGCAGGAGGCACTTGAGTAAACGTCTGCAATTCTTTGATAAAAGCAAAAACTGAATATTTGGAAGCTGAAGCTGAGAACGGAGTCCGATTCCCCAAACCCTCCGCATCCACGTGATTTGAGTCCTGATAGTAGCGCTAACGGCACCTCTGCAGTCCTCACAGGGTTAAGGACTAATATTACCTTTCATACATTGCATAGCATACGGGGCGAGCGCCCGCTCTCTATATCTCAGGCTAAAGACCAGAGTTCATACGGGAAAGACCGGAGGCAGCGGATCCATCGGCGGCGGCCAGAAATATCATCTATCGCGGTTTATGGAATAATATCGCAAGAAAGAAAAAAAAAAAAAAAAACAGAAAATGGCAAAATGGAGGAAAAAAACAAAAACAAAAAACAAAAGACTCTTTTGCTTCTTCTAGACAGAGCCGGACACCGCGGGTTATGAAGCCGACGCGCTGTTAATATAAATCAGACTTAAATTTACCAAATAATTTTGTTTTCTTCAAAATCTGGAGAAAACCCCCATTGGCTGCAGTCATTCAGAAGTGGAAATTTTAGTGCAAAACGGACGCTGGATTATTCTACAAAATAATTTCAACATCGAGGCGCCGCTGGCGGCTGGAGTCTCAGTCGTCGCTGTCGCTGCCGGATTCGCTGAGCTGCAGGTCGCTTCCTGAAAGGCAGAGGGACGGAGTCACCGAGCCGAACAAAACTCAACGAAAAGGGGAGAATACAACGAAAAACACGGGCCCCTTACCGGGATAAAAAACACAAAAAACAGAGCTGCAGATAAAGAGCATTTCTGCCACACGTTATCAGGGGAGCTTCAGGCGGACGGGGGAAGGGTTAATCACACACACCCCAGCGGCTGCCAGCACAGATAACGGATCCGTTACCGAAACCGATAAGCAGGGCTCTAAACTCAACGACATCAAACTAATAAATAAAAAAACCCATAAAAGCCCTACATTTTATAATTTATAGAACACAAGGAGACTGTAGATTGCAAGCTCCTTTGCTCAAGGCCCTCCTTAGCTTTTATATTATGTAGTGCTTGTTGTACGGATTGTACAGCGCTGCTGAATATGATGGTGCTATATTAATCCATTCATAATAAAGAGATGGTTGCGACTGTCTCTTCCATCGGGGAACGGCCTCTTTCTCCCAGCTTTCGACGGATGAACCAGAGAATAATTACATTCGGAGAACTTAAGGGGGGAAAAATCCTAAATATCGCATGTCGCATGAATCAGTGCATACACGCTTATACACGGCTGATCAGAACGGGGGTGTCACGCCGATAACACGCACACCCATCCTCCGTCACCCAATGGCTGCAGGGGTGTCGGGGGAGATTTAATGCCCGCCAAGGTAAGAGGGTTCATGTACTCACTGAGTGTGGTCATCATCTGCCCCCCGCCGTCCTGGGGCTTGGCGTGTAAGCTCTCGGAGCTGGAGGTAGAGTGATTCTGCTGGATCAGCGGCATGGACACCGACTGGGAAGACTTGCGACCTTCGTCCTCCGAGTCACTGGAGCTGTCCTCGCTGCTGGAGGACGAGGAGGAACTTTTGGATTCCGACGAGCTGTCAGAGCTGCTCATTTGGTCGATTACGCTGGCTTCGGCCATCAGCTCTATGGGGGGGGGTGACATAAAACGTGACGTTAAACCGTGACCGGCCGCAGACATGTCCTACGCGCATCACAGCAAGAGCGTGCCGGCGCTCCAGAAATAAGAGTTATCGGTGACATCATAACTTAACTCTTGGAATCCGAGCAGGCTCACTTACCCCTCTCAATGTCATCCATGGGGGACGGCGGGGACATCTTTTCCTGCGGCGAAGAGTTTTTGCCGCTTGTTGGGGTTTTATTAGCGTTCCGCATCTGCTGCTGCTGCTGCTCTAAACGGGACTGAATCTTACTGCTCCCTTCAGCCCTGCGGGGGATAAAAACATGAGATTTAATTCAAACCGGAAGAGCCAGGGCTGGATAGATCCCAGAAGCCGGTAGCCGTGGCGCCTAAAGACCAGCCATAGGAGCCGACGCTTTTGGCGCCATTACATATGGATCACGATGGAGGAATCCATTAACCCCCTAGGGTAAGAACGGCTCGCTCCGGAGTACCTGGTCTTCTTCACGCTGATATTGCTGCTCAGCTTCTCCAGCCGACATTCCCCGGTATCGTGATTCACGATCAGGATACATTCCCTTAGATACGGCCTCTTGGAGCCTTTAAATACCGTGACGGGTGCGGTGGAGCCCTGCAGACAGAAGCGCGATATACCTTCAGTTATAAAATGCCATCTATGGGCTGTGCAAACATTCAGCGGGGTAAGAAGAGGCGAGAGGTTTCAACGAACACATTTATTCTCCCAGATACCCCGAAAGGCTGTACGAACGCCCCCGGGGGGGACACAGAATTAACTCACAGACGTGGACTTGTTCGTGGACTCGGTAACATCTCTGCATGCGCCGCCTCTGGGCGACCCACTATCCGGACTCTTATATTACTCGGGATGATTCAGCGACCCCCCCTGGACTGTAAAACTCACCTCTAGGTTTGGCAGCGTGATCGTCACCTGTTCTCCTTTACCAACCTCCAGGTCCCCTTCGCAGGAGGTATCGATGGACGCCGGCTTAAAGTCATCTGCAAAAAGAAAACACTGGTTTCAAGGCCCCTATAATGTAAAGTTAAGACGGTAGCAGAGGTTTCGTGTCATCGCTTGCTGTCACCGGCAGCCGTCTGCTCACACAAAGAGGCTCATTCACTAAACCAGGAGCGGCAAGTCAGAAAATGTAACCGGAGAGGCTGCAGGGGCCCGGCTCATCCCGCATTTAGTAACACCGGCGTCTACTGGAATCGGGTTATTTTCGGGACTGTCCGTGTTTGGCTCAGCCGGGTCACCGACGAGTCCTCAAACATCACGCCAGCGGCACAAAACCCGCTGCAGGCCAAAGCCCCCCCCCCCTACACAGGGTGACTCTGAGCAAAAAAACACCCCTTAAAGACCCTGCGACGTGATGACCGCACATCAAAAATGCGTACTTGATTTAAAGCAGCGGTAAGCGCTCTTTATGACCGTAATACCAAAGGGTTTGCTGGATGTTCCCTTAAGTTTGGTGAAAATAAACCCCACCTCGTACCCCATCTTCTCTGCAGATGATCGATAAGCGAGGATTTGACTGGGCATTACGGGCACCAGGGACCACCCTCTGCAGAGAACGGCAGAGACGAGGGGGCTGTAGGAAGCAAACGTCAGTATTCAGGGAGGTGCTGTGCCCTAAATCTGCCCCCAGTGGCCCTCTCTGGGTCACCCCACATAAAAACCACAGGGACTTCCTCCAACTATAACCGGGTGAGCCCAGCCCGACAGAACCGACCGGGTTAATGCTCACGTCTTGGATTTCCTACATGTGACAGGCGAGTCGGGCCGGTGTTCCGGCCCAGCTTGTTCTGCGGCCACCTGGCACGTGACAGCCCAGCCTCCCGGGGCGGTTGTTGATGACCCCATCATAGTGTCTGTATACCAACGACCCGTACGGATCCAGCAGGAAGTGCACTGCGGTTCTCTGTGGTTGGCATGGAGCACTTCCTGCCAGCTGCTGGGCCTTGAAGTTAACACGCCGGCCTCAGACACCATCAGTAATGGGGGCACCTGGGCACGGCAGAGAGGAGCAGAAAGCATCTGTTACCCAAATAAAGCATGGGGCAGAAGAGTAAAGAGGGGGTACAGTGAGGAGAGGGGCAAATAGCATGGCTGAAATGGAAAGGGTGGGGACAGGCCAAGAGTTGGTACCGGGACCTAAACTTTCTGCTGCCCCCCATAACGGCAGAGCCCACAAGGTCAGTCACCCACCGCTCCCCGAGTCAGTGCCACGTATGGTACAGCCCACTCCTTACATCCCATGACAGTCACCCTGACTCCCCCACGATCAGCCCAGATGGTACAGTCCTCTCCTACTCCACCACATGGGAGCACCTGCCTCACCCCGACACTTTCCCCACATGGTACTGCCTGTTCCCCATACCTCCCCGTAGACCCCATATGGTACAAACAGAACCCCCCACAGTTCCTCCAGATGGTACAGTCTGTCTCCCATAATGGCCTCTCACATCGGATGGTGTGGAACCCGCTGCGCGGCTGCTTCTCGAAGCTCTCTCCGAGTTTCAGGACCCGCTCCTTGGTATCAAACAGCGAGCCTGCTGCACCATTCATCCTGCTGGCCACGGGCTAGCAGCCACCGGCTTCCTACCATCTGCTCTCCGCTAGTCTCAGGTATCCAATAGGAGCGGGCGGCTTCAGCCAGCGGGGCAGCTCATTGGCTACTGTGCGCCAATATGCCGCTGACTGGCCACGGTCCACTGACGTTCTCCATGTAGGACCCGCCCCCTGGCTGGTTGCTGGGAGGAAGCCCAGGTCGAGGGGCTCCTAGCTCCACCCCATCACTTCGTGACGCGTGGATGGGCGTGGCGAATTCGCTTGTGTTTCCCGACATGCATCCAGACCGGAAGACGGTAGTCAGTTGTTAGTGGTTGCTAAGTGACAGTCGCTCCGCTGCATCCTGGCTGGTAGGTCCCGGATAAGGGGTTATTTTCATCATCCCATGAGGTAATGGGAATCATAACGTGACAGTGATCAGAGTGGCTTAACGTCCGGGGGGAGCATCATAACCTACCCAGTGTCATACTAACACGCTTACGCACCTACTGACACGCTTACGCACCTACTGACACGCTTACGCACCTACTGACATGCTTACGCACCTACTGACGCACTTATGCATATACTGACATACTTACACACATACTAACATACTTACACACAAGTAAGGTGTTTATACACATAGTGACATACTTACACACATACTTACGCGCATAGTAACATACACAGTAACGTGTTTGTACACACACAGTAACATGCTTTAACACATACTAATGCACACACGCTCACAGTAACACACACACACACACAGAGTAATATAATTACAGCCATGCTAACATACCTACCTAAACATACACACACTACCATACTGACATACAGTATTATACTTACATCTTCACACACAGCACATATTAACACACATACTTACTTCATCATCCTACCTTTGTTATCCGTCAGTCAGCGACGGCTCTGTTGCTCCCTCGAGGTCATCACACGCTGCCTGTGTCTGAGCGCCAGGAAATGACATCATATCCCGGTGCTTGGAATCCGCCTACTGGGAACACGGCTCTCCAGGCCTGCAGTGTGCACAGCCCGGGGTGGGGAGGGGTTGTAGGGGGTTGTGCTGGGGTCCTCCACCCCGTGGGTGCAATAACTCCCAGAGTGACATAACCTGCCCCATATGTACTTAACCCGATTCTGAATGATGGTCCGATCGGTCTGCCTGACCAGCGATCTATTAATCATTATATATATATTTCTGCAGACCTTATTAAAGAGAAATGGCTGCCGCTGCAGACCGGAGGGTGCTGGCGCTGGCGTCTGAGATAACGGAGAGCAGTGCCCGGGATGTCCCGGTTTTGTTGCTGAAGCTGAAAGGTGATGGGAGTTGGTGAGTAGGAGTTCTGTTCACTTCGCGTTCGGTCGGGTTTTAACGTGACGCTTTTGTTCCAGAGTTTTTAAGCCTCGTGCCCCTCGGGAGTGGAGAACAGAAGAAGCTGAAGGAGGATCTGTATAACTACGGCCTTATTCAGTACTGCGTCCTGGTTCTGAAACAAGACTATAGCCGCGTTCCTGGCAGCTGGGCGACCGCCGCAAGTATATCTGATATACTCAGGTAATAAAATAACAGCCATCCAGAAATGCCTTTAACTGCTGATAAGAGGTCTCAAGATGACCAAATCACAGTAAAGCCGAGTCCGACCTATCAGGGAATCGATAAGGGTTGCTACTGGCTTCGCTTTGGGACGGTTTCTCTGTAAGGCGTTACAGTCATGCTTCTGTATAAGCACCACAGGATAGAGGCATTATTATTTAGATATATCTGGCCCGATATGATGAGATTTATTGTTTCTCTTTTGGTTATTGTATTTTCTGCCGTTATATCTTCCTGCCCCGTAATTCTTTCTAGCGGGTGCTGCGTGGGACTCGATCCCAACGGTGACGCCGAAGAGTTCTACAAAAAGCTCCTGCCGTCTGCTGTCCAGAACATGCTGGTTTTGGGAAGAAGGATTCAAGCTCGTTTTGTCCGGTCGGTAAAGGTAAGTTAGCTGTTAATTTGCGTGTAATATCTTTCAGGTTAGCTAACATCTTGCACAACGTCTGCTGTGGACTGTGACTCTCTTAATGCTCAGCCAGCACAACCCGGTCCGGCTTCTAACGGAGAAAATATGCTGGAACTCAGGCTCCTGTACTAATATATAATATATGGGACCGCGAGACTGGAGAGTTTCTGTTTACAGCCTCAGCTTCTGAACTGAGGGGTTCGTTCACACAAAAGAATCTTAATGTATCGAGCGCGTGCTTTCAGAATGATGCCAGAATCAAGGAACTTGTAGAGAAAATGAATTCTTTGTTTGCAGATTTTTACTGCAGTTCAAACGTTTCTCAGGCTTCATTTTCTTATTTTCTAGGACAAGGAGAAAGGAGAATTATTGCGCAGTTTTCGGCTGGTGATGGATTCCCTGTGCCGGCTCTTCAGACACCACACGCTACTGACCAGTACCGGTAAATCCCACTGAATTTCATTTAGCATTTATTTGGGCTATGATTGATATTTAAGTCGTACAGCATTTGGTTTATGATTTTTTAACCATTTCCCATTAATCTCTTGTGGCGAGCTGTTTTCCTGTGGGTTGCCCGATACTGATTGCCGCTGTGTCAGTTTTGCAGCAGGAGCATTTTCTGCAGTTGCTGATGACCGATGATGTAGAAACCGGAAGCGATGTGATGTCAGTGCTGCAGAGCATCATGCAAGTTAACAGGTGAACGCTCTGCTCCTTCACATGGCTGGGTCACACGTGAGCAAGTAGTGCAGGGAATTGGGTGATAGAGCGAGCAATTAACTATTCATATGTTTTTAACTGTCCGTGTGCATTGTCTGCATTATGGAAACTATAGCCTTGTTAATCATTTGAAATATAAATGCCTTTTTTATCACTTTAAAGTGGTTTGTCACATTTGTGTAGGTAGTTTTTGTGCATAAGTAATTATTCGTTTCCAACCAAAGATCTCGCTTTGTCGTTGGCAGTGCGGTACTGAGCAGAGTACCAGAGGATGCGCTGCACTCTATTTTGGATGAACTTGTCTACAAGCTTTCAGCATCATCTAACCCGGTCACCGGACACGCTGCCACCAGATCGCTGCTCCGAATGCTAGAAGCTAAGCCTGACGTTAAGTGGATGATGGCGGCACGATATAAAGGTAAATCGAACCCAGCTTCGTTCTGTCTGCTTCATAGATGAAGAGGTTAAACCTAGAAGGTGTTTTACTTTGAGAGATTGGGCATGGGGGCAAAACTGGACAAGGTGCACATACATTAAAAACGCTTTTAGGATAAATTTAGAAAATTTAGAAATCCTAACATTTATGGTCTGTCTGCTGTGCAGGTCTTCGGTCGCTGTTGAGCAGGCAGTGGACCGGGAAAGGTTTTGGCCGAGAGCTAAGTCGTCTCCTGGATATTTTGTGCTCTGGCTCCTACCAGCAAGGAGAAATGCAGGTAACGTACACACGAGGCCGGGTAACCACTACTCCTTAGTATGATACATTTTAAACTTGTAAAGATTGTGCCAGACCCCCATTGCTCTGTTATAAGGGGTTCTGTTATTGTTGTCTTCTTTTTTTATATTATTTGGTGGATCCGTTCCCTTTACATTATTATGTGGAATAAAAAAAAAAGCTGTCTGCCACCTATGTTAAGATTTTTCAAAACAGCTGTTTTTTTATATACTTTCCTGCCCAAAATAAAGAATATCTCTCACCAGGCACATCGTCTGCTCCTGATTTAAATCTACTGCTTTATGACTGGTGCAGTACTCAGGGAAAGTGGGGTTTAGATGCGTTCTCTCAATTTACTGAGCTTAAAGTTCAAACACTGAACTCCGACTCAAATGAGACATTTAAAAAATAAACACAATATTTTTCTATGTGTTATTGATTCGTGTAAGTTTTGTATATTTTGATGACAGATCCCAATTAACTAACTTTAGACTAATTTGTACATACTCTAAACGTGGGGTTTTTCAGTTCCTGTGGCCCCCGTGGCCCCCTGGGAAGTCAGTCCGGACGTATAATAACGCATTATGTTTTTGCAGAGACTACACCAAGCAGCCCGTAGCATTCAGGCCGTGTGGAGGGGATTTCAAACCAGGAGGAGGGTGAGGAAGCTCCCAGTCGCTGTGACAACTTTACAAAGGAGTTTTAGGTACAAGAACCCCATCCGGTCCTCTAAAATGTGTTTATCCCGTGAATCTGAAATATCAGTGCTAATAAAAAAGCACCAGCTACAAAACGCCGAAAAAATGGATGCCATTCGTGCAGAGAAATCGTGGAAATGAACGCTCGTTGCTGTCGGTCGTCGGACGGCTCCTGTTTATTGCTGATTCAGCAGCAGGTATCAGTAAGAAAATTCACAAACAGAAAATTCACAAACGTCTCATTCTGCTGCTTCTAATATTTTTTGTTATGTTTGTTTAACACGTTGAGGTTATTTGGGTTACTATTAGGCCTTTCCAGCCGACTTACAACTAAAACAACTTGATTGATATCTTTATGCTGATTGGAAATCCATCATTACAGTGATTTTAAAGGAAATATTACAAGTGCTGCTTATCTGTAATATCTATAAACTCCCAGTTTTCAGACTAAAAGAACACACAGAGTTATATCGTTTTCCCTTCATTTTACGTCTTATGTCTGGTGAGATAATGAAAAATTTTAGAAAATTGAGTGCGCTTTTCTGTTCTTTTTTTTTCCTTCTTTTTTATTCTAGAGCTAAAAAAGAACAAGAGCTGCTTTCCCTAAAGAGAAAGAAGGAGGAAGAGGATCTCAAGCAGCAGCTGCAGCTCCAGAGAGTGAGAGCGATGAGGATGTTCCGTGAGAAGCAGCTGAGTCTGCTGGAAATAGTCAGTGCAGGTACATGGACTGCGGGAAATAATCCGCGCATGTACGATGTTACTTCAATGTAAATACATTGGCTGTGTTAGCAATCTTTCTAAACCTAGACTGACGGCGATGTCCCCTCTTTAGGGCAAATGGATAAACACATTCAGGGGACGCAGGAGACGTCTGCGCTACTGATTCAGAAGCACTGGAGGGGACATAGAGAGAGAAAGCGCTTCCAGCAGCAGAAGGCGCTTCTCAAACAGTACAAGGCGGCTGTCACCATCCAGAGAGCAGTCAGTGTCTTAGTTGAAAGCGTCTCGAACATCCTTAACATTTGCAGCACGCACCCTGCGCGTTTTACCTTAACCTGTGTCTGTTCGTGCAGGCGCTGAGGTTCTTAGAAAAGCGCAGAAAAATCCGTGATTCTTTATTACCCTGGAAACAAATGCGGGAACTAACTGACGAGCAGCGGCTTCGTTTCCAGCAGAAAATCGACACTTATGTCCAGCTGCACCCAGTAAGTTACGTTATAAACGCCATGGCAGGCTGTTTGTTGCATACCGTGAAACTGCACCTCCCATCATGCTCAGCGACCGTGTGGTACTGAGCATTGTAGGAGTTGTACTTTCAGCTGTCTTTTTGCTGACCCCTTTGTTGTAGATTTCTCTGCCATATTCAGTGCTCATAGAATTGTTTCCATGTAAAATGTTGAAACAGTTGCTGTCCTCACACGGCTTTACATGGATACACATGGCTTTACATGGATACACATGGCTTTACATGGATACACATGGCTTTACATGGATACATACGTTTTACACGGCTATCCTCGGCTGTGTTCTGTGGGCTGCTTGCTGAGTTTAATGAAGTTCCTCAGGGTCTATTTTAATAAAGTAATGCAGCGTATTTGTTTTCAGTTTTGTTTCAGCTTCACTTCTACCTTTGGGAAAAAAACCAGGAACATTTTATTATTCCTTTAAACAAAGCATTTTCTGTGATTAGAAAAATGATGTATTTTGCAGTCAGCCTGGGAATAGTTTTTCAGCAGTAAATCCACATCCAGCCTCTGAGCCAATAAGTCATTTGAAGAGATGCAGGTTTCATCCACCTATTATGACTGCTGCTACCCCATGACAGCCAAAGGGTTACATTTATGGGGGGGGGTACAGCTTTAGTCTGATAACGGTTACTTTTCATACTGCGCTTCCCTGTAGGCCCAGCAGAGGGCAGCAGAGCAGAGCCAGGAGCTGCACTTACAGGCTCAGGAGAAGTTGGGTCAGCGCCTGCTGAGATGGAAACTGGAACAGGATGGAAACCAGCGCAGAGAGGCCATGCTGGCCCAGATCAACACCCACATCAGCCTGCTGACAGGTACGGGACGCCATTAACACCCGCATCAGCCTGCTGACGGGTACGGGACTCCGTTAACACCCGCATTAGCCTGCTGACGGGTACGGGACGCCATTAACACCCGCATCAGCCTGCTGACGGGTACGGGACGCCGTATAACACATACAGGGGGCCTTCAGCTAGCGTTTGTAAGAAGGGGTCACACACTCATTGCCGCTAAGCCATTATCGCACGTGCCGCCCCCCCCCAGCTTGTAGCCGTTCACCCCTCAAAGCCTGATTTCTGTTCCAGGTGCCCCAAGTCTGAGAGAGTCCTCGGCAACGGATGTGGACGTCTTCACCAGCCGATCGGTCCCTGTGGCTCTGAAAGCCCGAGAGGCTCACAGCACGATGCTGAGACGCAGCCGGTGGCCCTGGTGGAGGAAGCTTGGTGAGGAATTTACAGAAGAAGGGGACGATCTCCTAAATGCGATCCCAGATATGGAGCTCGGGACGTTATTCATCGCCGGCACAAACACCGCTGAGGATCCGTGACTGGATTCCCTGAGCCCCCGTGTCTCCGGATACATACGTGGTGAAGAGATGCAGATGTGCCGTATGGTTCATACGTGTAAACGGACTTATATGTTTTTCTATGAAATATTTGTTATTGATTTTTGTTTAATTTGTTATTAAATCTAAAATTTTGCATAAAATTCCTGTCACTTCTGCTTAAAAGTTTGTAATATTGGCCAAATCATTGCCTACTTTCTCCCGGTCCTCCCTTACAAAGACTGTGACAACCAATTATATTCCATCAATGGGGAGGAATAATCCTGCAGATCCTGAGAACAGGAATTAAAGACGGCTGCTCCCGTCGGATGCGCATCATTTTATAACGTGCAGATCTGCTGTCAGTCCGCGTGCCGCGCCAATCCGATGGTTCCGGGGCAGGAAGAGATGTGATGCGAGGGGGCATTACACAGCTACATCTACCCCTACCCCCCCCGTTATTACATTTCCAGCAAACTGCCCCCTATAACCGCTTTCCGCCATTATTACGACAAAAAACTATTATTTAATATATTTCTAATAAATCAGGAAGATGTTAACCCTTTAGTCGGGGAAAGGACAGGATCTGCTCTCCGCGGGATTGGTTCTTTAGCCGCGTGATATGTGGGTGTTCTAATAATCGCACATTTTGTAACATTCTTATTAATTGGATCACGAATGCCTGTCTATTAATTAGCGAGAAGCCGCATTCTGTGGCCGCCGAGTTAATTAGCGATAAGTACGTTTCCTGCGGTCCGATGAAATATTGAAGCCGGTTTTTTTTTGCTTGCGTTCAGCGAGAGATTCCTGCGGAAAGCGCGTTCGGAACGCTCTGCGGTGTCGTGGAACGTTTCCATGCGCATCTTGCTTACTGGAGGCGCAGGGAGCGTAATGCGATTCGTATTTACTGTTAGCGTCCGGGGAGAAATCTCTGCTTCATCTCATAAAATAAGACGGTTTTACCCTTCGCCTGCTGGGCCACGCGTGTCTCATTGTGTTACCGTCATGGCCGGCAGTCAGATGATAAATTAAGACCGTGCACGAGTGACCCTTAGTGTGCATGGGACACCAGTGAACAAGCAGGGAACCTGAGCCGAAGCCTGGTTGTCTGGAATAATCATCATAAAGCCCTCAGGACGCAGTCCGTGCCCAGGCGCCCCCCACGAGGACAGATTCGGTGGTCCCGTGTGCTGCGGAAATGGCAGCGTCTTGCGGACTGGATGCGTCGGGGACTCATTCATTCTGGGGTCACGTGATACGGTTACTCAACCCACTGCAATTCTCCAGTCCCCTGCCCCCTGTTACCGTGGTAACGAGTTAAACCAAACGAGCTGCCAGCTTTGCCCTGCCCCGAGACCCCGAGGAAGGTATAGACGTGAAACGGTGGAGGGCTGCGGCAGAGGGGACGGCAAGGGAGAGACGGTAACTGGAGGAGGAGGAGAGACAGAGGACAGAGAGGGAGGATAACAGGAGGAGGAGGAGAGACCGGAGCCGAGAGGGAGGAGGAGGATCTCATTCTCAATGCAAGAGACGGCACCGCAGGACCTGCACACAAAGAACAGAGCGAGGAGCCTCCAGGACAGCCTGACACGCAACGATCAGGTGTGTTACACGCCACCGGACACACGCAACGACCAGGTGTGTTACACGCCACCGGACACACGCAACGATCAGGTGTGTTACACGCCACCGGACACACGCAACGATCAGGTGTGTTATACGCCACCGGACACGCGTAACAACCAGGTGTGTTACACGCCAAGCACAGCACAACAACCGGACACACTCTGGGGACATCACACAATATACACAGAGCGCACGCTATACACACGTATAATACACACATGGCAAGGTGTCACCGTACAGTCACTTCCTAACACGCACGGATCCCTGGGCACAGACGGCCGGCACCCCACAGGGTCACCCGCACACAGCCTGACGTTACGGTCAGAACACCCGGCGGACCCCAGCGGACCCCCGACCCAAACACAGCCGGTACCAGCCGCCCAGAGAACAATGCAGCCGGTGGACATACTGCGTGTGGAGCGGCCGCTGCCACGGAGCGCCGCAGAACCCGTGGACCTTCCCTGTGAGCGCGGTAAGCAGGGGGTGTGATGCAGCTGCGCATGTCTTTGTCTTAGCGTGATATTATTATTTAGATGTCGTGTCCCGCGGCGCCGCTCTACGGGCAGGAGAAAGGAATAGATGGTTTTCGCTGGCGCAGGGAGAGACCTGGTTCTAAGAGCTGACAGTCTAAAGGCACCTGAGGGGTTGTGTTACAGGGATGGTGCAGTAACGTGAAGGTAACCCAACCCCACATGTCGCATGTAACCATGCGCCTGCAACTCGGTGACAGCTGGGAGATTCCTGACCTTCGCTGGCGTGACATGAATGGTGACCTGTGACAGGGGACTGCTAGCGGCTATTGTTCACGTCACAAGGACCTGGCCACGCTGCTGACAGAGGCTACCCGAGGCTTAACCCTTTCCATGCCTAGGGGTCTGCCCCACTGACGCGTGTCACCCGTCATTCACAGAGGCTACCCCAGGTGGTGCAACCGCTCCAGCACCGAAAGGGTTAACGCGGTGGGGGCTCTCGCCTCGATCGGGTTTTACGTTTTAGGTGAAAATCTGTCCTTTCTCTTTAAAGCCGACCCCCTGCGGCCCTCAGCGTGGACCCTCGCAATGAAATATCTAACGATCGCAAGCGGTGTGAACGCCGATCAATGCATCGAGCCGCCTGCGATGAATAATTCAGGATTATTCTGCAGGAAATTGCGTTAAATTCCCGTTCGGCAGATTTTCGCGGAATTAACTGCTTTTTTGGCTTCCGCGGAATGCGTCGGATTTCCCGTTTTTTATTGAATCGCTTGGGTTTTGGCAGAACGTAAGAACCGGCCGGCCGCTCCGGTCTCCATCTGAGAAGCACTATTTTCAGTCCTGGGACTTGCTGACGACGACTGTATAACTCGGGCATTAGCATGTTACCACCCTTGCTGGGAGGTTATTCCATGCATTTACCTGAAAGCTTTCTCTGTGTATTTTCTTTAAACTCAAACTTTAAGTCATTCTTGATTCATGTGAGAAATAAGCCGGTGATATAACGCAGGCGCCTCGCGGCAAATGGTGCAGCTCGAGGACTCATTTGATCACCACATGTCGGCCCCTGATGGCCCCCCGTCTAGTCACCCATTTTTTCCAGCTGTAGAGACTCAAACCTTAATCAGTCGTTGGTCTCGTCTTAGATTCAGGAGCCGTGTATCTAGCCCATGCATGTTTAATACCCTCCAACACTTCTGCTGGGAGTCTGTTCCACTTACCCACCACCCTCTCAGTAATTTCCTTCCACAACATGTAAACCTCTGACCCTCCAATCCTTACAAATGCTCCCTGCACAATGTATAGATCAAAAAGCAGGTTGTATTCACACATTTAGCGAGTCATTACATAGAATCTTCTCGATGGCCTATTAAAGAGTTAATATTTTGAAGCTCCTCGGGGGCGGCTCATTTAGAAAGTTCTGCCCGTGGGGTGCGGTTTGTATTGTTATAGCGCCAGCAGATTCCATAGCGCTGTTACAGGAGGGAAAAGTACAAATATTTACGACAATTTAATCCAAAACAATAATATTCACAATATTTCCGTGGCTTTAATTTGTCAACAAAAGAGGAAAACAAAGGAGGATAAATTCATGTTTTTTGATGTTGATGTCATCGAGATTCTGTTGGCAAACAATGCGGGAGACGAGCAAACAGCGCAGGGGGGTGGGAGCCCGGCAGCCCCCGGCAACATCTGCCCCTGCGCCCCCCCCCCCAAATTACTATTCTGATCCCTTCATCGGCGTCTTCATTATGGGTTTAAACGAAGAGAATGGAATAACGAGTCTGCGAATGCGTGATATGCGGTATAATATGATGTGATATAGGATGTGATATATATAGTGTGATATGCGGTGTTATATATGGCAAGATATATATGGTTTAATATTGTGTGAGATGTGGTTTGATATAAAGTGTGATATATATGGTCTGAAATATACGGCGTGATATAAGCTGTGATATGTGGTGTGATATATATTGTATGATACATAGTGTGATATATATTGTATGATATATGTCGTGATATATGTCGTGATATATGGTGTGATATATGGTGTGATATATATTGTGTGATATATATCGTATGAAATAAGATGTTGTATATGTCGTGATATATGGTGTGGTATATGATTTTATATATTGTGTGATATATATGGCGTGATATAAGTTGTGATATATGGTGTGATATATATATCGTATGATATATGTTGTGATAAATTGCGTGATATATGGCGTGATATTAGTTGTGATATATGGTGGGATATATATAGTATGATATATGATGTTATATATGGCGTGATAAATGGCGTGATATATGGCGTGGTATAACTTGTCATATATGGTGGGATATATATCGTATGATATATGATGTTATATATGGCGTGATACGGTTTGCCCTCATTTAGGTGTCTATGAATAACCTATCCTGATAAATATTTAGGTTCCGCTGCTTCTATGGTCGCATCCTAAATACAACCAGCGCAAAACTGGCCTCGGTGAAAAAATGAGCCCAGATCCCCGGCACCCAAAGGGTGAATGATTGGCCCCTGGGAAGTCGCTTTATTTCGGCCCCCATAAGCCGCAGAGCCGCCCGAGGGTAACGCAGCCGGCGAGTCCGTGATCCGAACTGACAGCGTTCCTGACGCCGGCGGCCAAACTGCAGCCCTGGGAACACCGCGTGACACCATTCACAACTCCACTGCCCAGCATGCCCGGCGGGAGGCGATGGGTGGAGACAAGGGGCGGGAGACGAATGGCGGGAGAGGAGGGGCGGGAGATGAATGGCGGGAGACGGGGGGACGGGAGACGGGGGCGGGAGATGAGGAGCGGGATACGAGGAGCGAGAATCGGGAGAGGAAGGGCGGGAGACGAGGAGCGGGAGACGGGGGGCGGGAGAGGAGGGGTGGGAGACGAGGAGCGGGAGACGAGGAGCGGGAGACGGGGGGCGGGAGAGGAGGGACGGGAGACGAGGAGCGAGAGATGGAGGCGGGAGATGGGGGGCGGGAGACGAGGAGCGAGAGATGGGGGGCGGGAGACGAGGAGCGGGAGACGAGGAGCGGGAGACGGGGGGCGGGAGAGGAGGGACGGGAGACGAGGAGCGAGAGATGGAGGCGGGAGATGGGGGGCGGGAGACGAGGAGCGAGAGATGGAGGCGGGAGATGGGGGGCGGGAGACGAGGAGCGAGAGATGGGGGGCGGGAGACGAGGAGCGGGAGACGAGGAGCGGGAGTGTCATTCTTAAATAGTAACAGAATAACCAATTTGTTGAAATAACAGAGCTGGAGATGAATCTTAATTTTGGTTTGAATTCAGGTTTTTTTGCGTTTAATGGAGGCCTAAAGAGACCTAAACGCTTCATTACCGAGTGGTTTCAAACCTTGTGGAGGAGCGCTAAACCAGAGAGCGCTAAACAACAGAACCCCTCTGAACGCACCGGGCGCTCGATAGAAATCAGGATTCAATGGAGGCTAAAAATAAAAAAAACACTGCGGGGGGAGGGGGGGCGAAGCGCGTCGGGGAGAATTACTGCAAAAAAAGTTCATGCCTTAAAAACAAAAAAACAAAGCGCTTTATAAAGATAATCTCTTTATGACGAGAGAGACGAGCTTTGGGTAAAGAGACAAACAGTTTCGGTAAAGAGACAAACAGTTTGGGTAAAGAGACATACACTTCGGGTAGAGAGACATACAGTTTGGGTAGAGAGACATACAGTTTGCGAGAGGTGGCGCGCATGGTGGTCTCGCCTGCGTATGTTCGGTTCGTGTCTCGTTAAGACGCTGAGGATGATTTATCGCTCTCTGCAGAGCTTAGTAACAAAGCGACCGCCAGACAATAACTCCGAGCCGCTGACGGCCACAGCTGGCCCCGGCGACTAAATTATTAATCAGATGTGGGATTAATGACCGCATACCTACCAAGTGTCCCAATGCAGTCCCTCTCTGGGCCTCATATCATTGATGCCCCTCTTCTCTAGGAGCTCAGAATGTTTGCTGGGTAACCGTCTATCAAAGAGGGACTGGCTAAACTAAACTAGGACACTTGGCAGGTATGCCGCTCAGTCCGGATTTGCCCCCGAGAGCTCAGGGCCGCTCGGGACGCTGGGTATTAATGCGAGACGCTCTGCGTTGGATGAGAGTGATGAGGATAATAATCTTTTTGTGTAATTAAGAGACGGACCAATAATTGCCCCTCTCGCTGCTCACCCCGCCTCCCTCTGTTTGTTTGCCCCGCCGGGGTATTGTGCTGCGGCTGGGGGCGCCGGCAGCGAGTGATTTATCAAATTACAGAGCGAGAGACGGCAAAGAGACAGCAAGGAGGGTAACTGGCGGCGCGCTATTAACCCGTTCTGTGCCAGAGACGTCTGCAATATGATTAACGCTCATACCGAGTGACCCCGATCTCACGGCCTGGGGTAAAGGGGCAGATTGACTGGGTTTTTAGTCCCAGGGTGTAGGGGTGGATTCGCTGGGTTTTTACCCCCGTCCCGTGGCGGATTCTCAGGGTTTTTACTCCCAGGGTGTAGGGGTGGACGGATTCTCAGGGTTTTTACCCCAGTCTCGGGGTGGTTTCTCAGGGTTTTTACCCCCGTCTCGGGGCGGATTCTCAGGGTTTTTACCCCCGTCTCAGGGCGGATTCTCAGGGTTTTTACCCCCGTCCCGGGTGGATTCTCAGGGTTTTTACCCCCGTCTCGGGGCGGATTCTCAGGGTTTTTACCCCCGTCTCGGGGCGGATTCTCAGGGTTTTTACCCCCGCCCCGGGGCGGATTCTCAGGGTTTTTATACGCCGCTGTCCGTGGTTCTGAACTTTTGGCTGTCGGTTGCTATTAGTTATATGTATTTAGGAACCGGCAGCTTCTTATCTTCCTGTTCTCAGGATTATTCCTCCCCGTTAACTTCTCTCTCCCCTATAGTTAATTATAGGACGGGGCGGCCACATCTGGGGGCATTATGGACGATTTAATGTATTCTTTTTCACCCGGGGGGGGGCGGAGGGTTTCTGCCCCCTTTTCTCTCTCTCTCTCCTCTTCCTCTTTTTTCTCTCTCTTCTCTCCTCTTTTCTAAACATTTTATTTATCGCTGTTTGGGGCTGAACCCCAGATGTAAAACGCGCAGCATTTGCTCCTGAGACCCCTGTGATGAGCGCGGCCCCTCCGGCCCCCCCAGCAGAGACAGCAGCCTCGGTGTGACATTTGCTGTCTCCTCTCTGCCAGGCGTTAGACTCCAAGCCGTAACTCTGGGTTCACAATTAGCATGCGGGGCGAAGCCGTCCATCAGGGGCCGGTGGCATTTCGGGTGAGACGGCTCATTACTCGCGTCACTTATTGTGAAGGCCAGGCCCGGCTCTCCCACCTCTGCCTGGCTGCCGCTTCACTCGTCGCTTCCACCGCAGCCTCACCCTCCATTCATACTGCAGCCTGCTGGTTAACCCCTTAGCTGCTCACAGTCCAGCAATACATCAAACTCTCATTGTGATTGGTTACTGCATCTGTGGCTAATGAGCACTGCAACTCCTATCATTCTCAGCGGTCGAAGTGAGCTAAATCGGCCACTGGTGCTAATTGCGGGGGGGGTGAAGGTGTGGGCTCCCAGCGGGGGTGGTAATATCTGCGCGTTATTATATGCGACAGAACCTTTTGTTCCGAAGCGCGTGGATGAATTAATGGGACCCCGCGGAACGATCGGCGCCCCCGTCCCGGGTCACGCTCTGCATCAGTAAACGGTGACCTGTCAATCAGCGGTGTCACCGAGAAATTCCTCCCCAGTCCGTCCTCATTATTTTACCCTCAGATAATGAGGATGAGAAGATGGCGCATCGTTTAGCCTCAGCGTCGGGTTCATTAATGAGGGATCGTTAATATTCCGCCGGGACGCGCTTCCTGATTGGCTCGGCTCTCAGTCAGACCTCTAGAATTCTGCAACCGGCTGGCGATTGGCAAACGAGATAATAAGAGGGCGACGGCCGGAGACCGACACGATGGGGAGGGATAACCATACTACAAGAGCGGCCCCTGAGACCCTGAAATATTAACCCTTTCATAGCCTGTCATGAAGTGGGCGGAGAGTGGGGCGTGCCGCAACGCTGCTGCCGCCAATCCGAGTTTCCCGTTAATGACCCGGAGACCCAGGGAAGCGACGTTTACCCCGAGTCTCCGGGCTAAACCCGGACAGCTCTCAGATATGATAATGGGGAGCAAACGCACCAACTGGGGGGCTTATATATGATCCCAGCGGGGGGGGGGGTAGGAAGGAGGCAGCCCCAGACTTTGTGACTCCGAGAATCTGCCCCTTCACACTGAGATTGGGGCAAAAACCCCAGGAATTGTCATAACAAGTTTAGTAAGAGCTGTTGCTCCTCGCCCCGTACGGTTTGTATTCTTGGATGGGACAGATTTGCTTGAAGGAGGCGAGACTGGCACCGAGATTGTGGATAGTTGGCAGCTATGAGTGATTGAAGCCGTTTGGGGAGTGCGGTTGGCGCCCAGAGCGCCGTTTTATTCCGTCGTTTAATTTCTCAGATTACAGACAAGCGCTCCCGGCGGACGGCTTCAGTCCATCAGCGGCGGGCGCTCGGCTTCTTGGGAGTATTAACCCGTTCACTGCCAGGACCAGCGTTCAGAACAAATACACGGACAGTTTACTACAACATTTAAGACGCCGAACAAAAGACGAACGCAGCGGGGCGACAGTCAGTGACGGCTCGACGTACGACCAGTGAGGGCGGCAGCCAAACCGGGGCACAGAAAAAAGAGAAAATAAATGTTATTTGTTATTTATTTATTCAATTTAAATCATTTTTGGATTTTATGTAAAAGTTATTTACACCGAAGGAACCAACAGCCCCCTTATTTATTTGGGGCAACAATAACCCGGGAGGGGTTTCGATGCCCAGATCATCGTCTGATGCCATTGAAAGGGTTAATTATGAGATATAGTATTAGTAACCCTTCCATCTGTTCTAAGTAAATGATATATTCTTTCCCCTGGGGTTTAATAAAATGCTGCCTCTAATACCCCCCGAGGGACAGGCTTTATCGATCATAATAGGGGCATCGGGGGGGGGAACAGGGAGGAGAGAGGTGAAATCAGGAGGAGAGGATGTCTGTGATGGGCTTTTGTGGGGTCATCACCGGACCCCCTCGCCCTCGTAGCCGCTCATATTTCACAGATAAATGGTATTAAAGCTGATTGAGTGAAAGGTAGCCGTCCAGCCGGGACCCCCGTGAGATATCTCTGGGGGTCTCAGAGAATTGACGTCTCTCTTCTTGTTTTGAAGGGTTGATCGGCAGACATTGACGTCGCTCCAGCGCCCTCCGAGGTGGAAGTGCCACGTAGTGAGTACCCGCCGGCCTCCTTCCATGTTATGGACACGGAGCATCACCGGGAGCCATTCTCGGGGGGGCGTCCTTGTCTCCTCCAACATCCGTGTGCAAATCTCCCATGTTCATCTGCTATGACATACATCCGCGACGATGAAACCCACCATTCCAGCATCATTTCCAGCCCCCAGACTCATCGGCCGCGCTCAGACCCCACGGAGACGTCGCTCGGCAGCATGCATCCATTAAAGAGCTTAGAGAGCCATCACTGTGGCATAGGGGCTTTTCGCCCCGCGCAGGGGTATCATGCAGACAGCGCCACATCCACCGGCAACGAGACCACCAGGCTGTATCGGAGTCTGGAGAACATTCCCTGGACGGCCATCTCTGAATCGAGTCTTGACGCTCACTATAGGAGCCTGGACGGTGACTTTAACCTCCATTGGCGAAGTTCCAGGCCCTCGCCTGAAGCGTCTGCCGAGAAGGTCTCGCTCCGGCACGTGGCCGATATCTGTGGCCATTCTGCGGAGAGAATAGTCGGACATCGAGACCCGACGGCGCCTCCCGTCCACCAGTGGCTCCTTCCTACAACAGAAGACAAAGTCGCTCATGGCGACGCCAAGCGAGAGCTTAAGGAGAAGCTGAGAACCCATAGCTCCAAGATGGTGGAACCCAACAGGCCTCTACGGACGCCGACGTACGCCAGCAACCGGGCGGCCAACGTCCCTGCGGAGAGCGCCACGCGCCAGCGCTGCAAATGCAGACAGACGTGCGGCTCGGCGGCCACCGACAGCACAAACGCAAGGAGATGCGCGAGCCTCGTGCGCTACGGGACCAGCCCAGAGCGCATCAAGCAGGAGGCCATGCGCAGGCTCCAGCTCCGAAGGCAAAACAGCTTCCCCGATCTAGCGCTTCCCGACGGAGACAAGGAGAGCAGCGGGATGGTCAAATCCAAGACCGCCGAGTCCTTCAAAGAGCAGAGGCCGGGTTCTGGCTCATTCTGGGAAGCGGATGCAGCCAAAACCGCCCCGAGCCTCAAGGGCAAACTGTATCTACCGACATTCGAGGAGTTTAAAAGGATGCGCAGCAAGGAGACGGGCGCCGGGGCAAATAGCGACGTCTGCCAGGAAAACACGGAGCGCTCGTCCAAAACGAAACCCGGACCAGGCGGAGGCCGAAGGCTGCCGGATATGGCGGAAAAGCGCAGACCGGGTAATGATGACACAAGTGCGTTAGTGCCAGGAACTCGTAGTCAGGCCCTCGGCGACCCGGTGGAGACGTCCCAGAGCGGGGGCGGCGTTACGTGCGGCCCCGTCATTGCACCGCATGGCTCGTTAGGCGGCAGAGCTCAGTCACCCCCATACCGGTTCGCTTCCTCCGCTCCCATTTGCTCCGGCCCGGTCCCGAGGTCTCCATTCCAGGCGCTTGCCGTGCGCGGTGAGAGAGACGAGCTTGTGTTGTGTGAGCCCAATGTGTCTGGTGGCAAAAAAACCGTGGCTGCGCAGGCTCAGACCTCTGAAGCCCGTTCTCCTTCTTGCTGTCCATCTCTGCTTTTAGAAGCCGCTGACCTCTCCGGCTACGGAGCCAAACTGCAGAGAATGAAGGACGGCCTCATCGGCTCAGCCCTGGATCTGATCAAGAAGAGGTAACGACCGGCCCCTGCATAATGTATAGATAAATCAGTGACCGGCCCTGTATAATGTATAGATAAATCAGTGACCCGGCCCCTGTATAATGTATAGATAAATCAGTGACTGGCCCCCTGTATAATGTATAGATAAATCAGTGACCGGCCCCCTGTATAATGTATAGATAAATCAGTGACCGGCCCCCCCTGTATAATGTATGGATAAATCAGTGACCGGCCCCCTGTATAATGTATAGATAAATCAGCGAGCCGGCCCCCTGTATAATGTATGGATAAATCAGTGACCGGCCCCCTGTATAATGTATAGATAAATCAGTGACCGGCCCCTGTATAATGTATAGATAAATCAGTGACCGGCCCCCTGTATAATGTATAGATAAATCAGTGACCGGCCCCCTGTATAATGTATAGATAAATCAGTGACCGGCCCCTGTATAATGTATAGATAAATCAGTGACCGGCCCCTGTATAATGTATAGATAAATCAGTGACCGGCCCCCTGTATAATGTATAGATAAATCAGTGACCGGCCCCCTGTATAATGTATAGATAAATCAGTGACCGGCCCCCTGTATAATGCATAGATAAATCAGTGACCGGCCCCCTGTATAATGTATAGATAAATCAGTGACCGGCCCCCTGTATAATGTATAGATAAATCAGTGACCGGCCCCTGTATAATGTATAGATAAATCAGTGAGCTTTAACTTCAGATCATTCTAATGTTCCGGAGCGTTCAGACTCCCATCAGGACGGGTTCTAGGACGGGGTTCTCCGCCGCGCAGGTTCTAAGCCGTTGCTGATGGTGTTACTTTCCTCCCAGCTGCAGCGCTGAAACGGCCGCCGAGCCTCTGGCAAGGGTATCATGTGACCTTCCGAAAAACGATACTCCATCGCAGGAGGAAAACAATCGATCTCCGGCTGTCTCCATGGCAACATCGAGCCGCGAGACCACGTCGGCTAACGGGGTCGCCGCTGACGGCAAATCCAGCGTAAGTGTCATTAGGGTGGGCAGCGCCCGGGGGTCCCGTAGTGCAAAATCAGACTGTAAAGGGTGGGCTGGCGCCTGGCGCCTCCATGTCAATCATTTCAGTTTACAGAAGCTTTGCCTGCGACAGCCCGCCTGCCCCGAGACCCCCGCGTGTCAGAGCGAGGGGCATTTAAAAATAACCTGCAAAGGTCGCCCTTCCCTGACGCCTCGCACGGTCCCTGCAGCTCAAAGCTCTCGCCTTCCTCTGATGTCATCTCTTTTCTTCTTTTACCTTTTCTTCCTTTTTTGGGGGGTTTTCCTTCTCGCTGCAGCTGAAAGCTTTTGTTATTTCTACAAAAAAAGAGCTTTTCGGTCGGTATTTTTGGTGAGTTACGCGGCTCATTAGCAGCGGATACTCGGCGGGGGGGATTAAGGCTGTCTGAGTGTGACGCGCAGGCTTAGGACCGCCGGGGCTCTGCACGCAGGCGACAGCCGGTGATCAGAACCAATAATATATCAGGATCCGTCACAGATCTGCGGGAATCCATGGACAAAAATATTTGCCAGAAAAACTTTTCTCTCCCACCCCTCTCTCTCTTTTTTCTCACCCTGCCTCTCTCCCATCCCCTCTCTCTATCTTGTCTCCCTTCTCTCTCCTATCCTCTCTCTCTCTCTCTCTCTCTCCCATCCCCTCTCTCTCTTCTCTCCCCGTCTCTCTCCCATCCCCTCTCTCTCTTCTCTCCCCGTCTCTCTCCCATCCCCTCTCTCTCTTCTCTCCCCTTCTCTCTCCTATGCTCTCTTTTTTCTCTCCCCGTCTCTCTCCCACCCCCCCTCTTTTTTGTCCCCCAATATTGAGACCCCGCAGTCTTTCCTGATCATTTTTATCCCGCAGAAACAAGTGATACGGAAACCCCTGCAGATGACTCTTATTATTAATAATCATTATTATTATTATTACAGAATAATCGTGAAATATGGTGATAAATCAGATTACAGACAAAAGCATAAAAATTATCACTAAGTCCTCAGGAGATTCTTTTTATCTTTCTCGTTCCTGCGATGCCCTTCTGCCTCCTGCCCCCGCCAGTGGTCAGTCACCCACCTACCTGCCCCAACCTACCTGCCCCAACCTACCTGCCCCGCCAGACCCTTCTGGGCCGCCATCTAAGCCGCGATCTCTGTAAATAGCGGGGAGTGAGAAATGTCGCAGGGAGCGGAGCCGGTGGGTGGGGGGCTCTGCCGGTCGGCTCCTCTCCTCCGTTCCTCCACTCCTCTCCTCGGCTCCTCTCCTCGGCTCCGCTGCTCTGCAATGCAAAGAGCGCATGCGTTACTGGAATGTGGAGGGTAACGGCTGATTTGTTGCGCAGGTCTGCAGCCCCGGGTGCCGGAGATCCAGCTCGGACATGAGCCACGAATCGGCGGAGACGGGCAGGAGCCAGCGCGGGTGCCGCTTGCGCACCCATTTCAGCGACCCCATGCCGACGGACGCGGTGAAGCGCAAGCAGCTGGAGCTGAAGATTGCGGCTGCGGCTCGCCACCATGCGCAGCGCAGGAGGCAAGACAGGGATAACGGTACCCGCCATTATTATCCTGTAGTCCAGGGGGCCGTGATTGTATTTAGGAATATGAATAAAGGGAAACTTTTTTTTATTCTTAGGTTATAACAAAATCTTTTACTTTAAGGAGGAATAATCAGATTCAGCGATTACGTTATTTTCCTTTCCGGCCATTAATTAGCGTTTTCTGCTTGCCCAGGGCCGGTGCTAACGAAAGCCAACACTACGACGTCCTGCAGCTCGGGGAAGGATGGCGGCTGCACCGCCGGACACTCTCACCGCTCGCGGCATCGCTGGAGCAACATCAGCAGCCTCAGCACCGACAGCGGGATAGTCGGCGTCAACGACGACCGCGAAGAGTATGAAGCCCCCAGGCCGGCCAAACCGGGGGAAGTGGAGAGAGCCGACAGCGGCATCGGGGACGCGCTGTCCAGGAAGTGGAGGGCCAAGGTGGCTGAGGCTGCAGCTTCTCTGGAGGCCTGGGAGGCTCACCGCCCGTGCACCGACTGCGGAGAGAGGGACTCGGCCGTCGACATTGAGAGCCGGGGCAAGAGACGGGAGACTCTGTGCAGTAAATGCGTAATGCGCAGGATGGAGCGCAAGGAGGCCATACTGGAGTTCGTAAACACGGAGTCGAGCTACGGGGAGGACCTCAGGATAATCAAAGAGGAATTTTACATCCCCATGCAGACCGCCGGCCTTCTGACACAAGACCAGCTACAGATAGTGTTCAGCAACATACAGGAGCTCATCGACCTCAACGAGAAGTTCCTGGAGGTCCTGCAAGAAGAAATCGAGCAGTCTCTGGATCAGGTACATCACTGATACTTTGTTACCATTTCAGAGAAAAGTCTCCCATTCCTGAGATCCTCCCCGGAGCTTCCCAACCCCCCCCCAAAATGTTACAGAGCGATCGGTCTAAAATGATAAGACCCATCGAGGGTTAATTAGGAACGACTGATCTCCACATGCGATACGGATGATAATTACTGCTTACATTTTCTTCAGATAAATACAATATTTGAACGTTATTACCTTTCCTGACGGAATGGTGTCTGGGGTTTGCGTCGGCAGCTCCCTGGGTAATCTTTAAAATGCCGCAGATACCCGGTTTGGGGTAAAATCTGTCCCATGAACCCAAAATAGATCAGATTCCAGAACAGGAACATAGAAACATAGAATTCGCTGGCAGATAAGAGCCGCTGGTCGCCTCCGAGGGTCGTTGCCTCTCTACCGCCTGGTACCATGAAGGCGATGGGCAGACAAGCGGGTATCAGGGGTTTTTATCTGTCCCCGTTCTCCTGTCCGCAGGGCGATGATGACTTGATGACCGTGTGTATCGGCGAGGTCTTCCTGGAGTTTGTGAACATGTTACCAGCGTTCCAGGTCTACTGCCTGCAGCAGTCGACCTCGGTGGCCACGCTCAACGCTTTGGAGAAGGAGAAGGAGCTGCTGCGGTGAGACGCCCTTAAAGTGTCGCCCCAAAAGGCAAGTTTTTGTCTTTACATCACGCTTTTATTCTAAATGATGTTTATTTTTCTTTCCTGCTTTAGAATATTTCTGGATGTGTCTCAGAACGATAACACGGCGCTGAGACGCATGAACCTCCGCTCCTTCCTCATGGCTCCTTTACAGAGGGTCACCAAGTACCCGCTGCTGCTAAGTCGAATATTGAAAAGCACCACAGAGTTTCACCCGGACCACGGCAGTCTGTGGGAGGCCAAGAGCCGCATCGAGTCGCACCTGGAGCACATCAACATGAAGACCAAGCAGGAGGGGAACCCCTGGACGCTGCGCTCCTTCCGCAGAGACAGCAGGAAAAACAGGGAGGTGACCAACATCGAGATGAGGGAGATGGCCTTCAAGCACATGGCATGGCCGAGAGAAGAGACGCGGTTTATCAAGGAGGGAGCTCTGCAGATGGCACAACCTACCGATGGCCAATGGGTCAGGAAGGGCTGCAAGGCTCTCAAGTTCCAGAACGTGCAGGCGTTACTGATGGTGAATATAAGGAGGACGTCTGAGTCTAGCCTCGAAGGCAGCTCTGATAATCAGACCGTGAAGGACGCGGTCTTAGTTCTCATCAAAGACAAGAGCGGTGGCAAGTTTGTGATGCTTAGGGACCCCCTAAAACTTGGCCACTGTGTGGTGTCCTCCGACCCAGACTGTGAGGAGACCTTCGAACTTCTTGAGATCAGGCGCGAGGGCTTTGTGTTCCGGGACGGAGACACCGAGCGAACTCAGCACTGGTACAGACAAATCAAGAACTATTCTAGGGAGCTGGGATCATGGAAGAAACGTCGAAACGCTCTCCCGAACATCATGATAAGCACAGCGCAGAACAGATTCTAAGCAGGGCACAGAGCAGGTCCCGGACCCGGCACAGAGCAGGTCCCGGACCCGGCACAGAGCAGGTCCCGGACCCGGCACAGAGCAGGTCCCGGACCCGGCACAGAGCAGGTCCCGGACCCGGCACACAGCAGGTCCCGGACCCGGCACACAGCAGGTCCCGGACCCGGCACACAGCAGGTCCCGGACCCGGCACACAGCAGGTCCCGGACCCGGCACACAGCAGGTCCCGGACCCGGCACAGAGCAGGTCCCGGACCCGGCACAGAGCAGGTCCCGGACCCGGCACACAGCAGGTTCTAAGCACGGCACACAGCAGGTCCCGGACCCGGCACAGAGCAGGTCCCGGACCCCTATATGAACTGAACAGGGTTTTTATGGATCCCTACCATCTGCACAGAGATCCGCTAAGACAAAAACCAGTGGGGGGGCACCGCATCTCATAGCATTTAATCAATTTATGGGGTTAAATCTGTCCTGACGTCCTGGCTGCAGAACCGAAGGAGACTCGGTGGAAATGCAGAATGAGGACGTTCAGGCAGAAAAAGATACTTCTGGTTGGAAAAATCTGTAACTGATAATTTTTTGCACTTTTCATTCCTCAGTAAAGACATTTTAGTAAATAAGACACTTTCAGATAAGGAATTGTGAAACTTCTGAGCCTCTCTTTATTAACCATTAATGCTGTGCGATTCATTATACATCCCGCTGACATTGAAAGGGTTAAACACTATCAGGTTTTCTGATTCTATAATTTTCTGGGTTTTTTTATATTTACTGCAGGTTTCTCCTAAGAAACGTTTGGTTTTCAGGTGGGTTTTTTTTTTTGGAATTGATGAAAATAAAAGCAAAGCGGGGGAAAAAAAAAGATAATGGAGACGTTTAACCAAGGGCAAGCCGGGCTCGACGCACGGGGTATCTTACGTGTGCGTTACAGGGGCATCTGGCTTAAATAGTTGTTTTTAACTGTTTGAGAAGCCAGTGACGGAGCAATAATCACCTCCCCGGCACCTTAACATTATCTGTGCTGAAATCCCAAATACTGCAGAGGAACAGAGCAGCCGCCTGCGTTCATTAAACAAAGTCTGGGGTAGAAACATAGACTCTATTGGCAGATCAGCCCCATTCGGCCCCCGTCTAGTCACCCGTTTCTCCTGCTGTAAAGTCGTTGGTCTCGTTTTAGATTCAGGAGCCGTATGTCTATCCCATGTATGTTTAATACGCTCACTGTATTATCCTCTACCACTTCTGCTGGGAGGCTGTTCCATTTAAACGCTAAATTCCAGTTCTACCCCAACATGCTGAACATGATCCCTGAGCCGTAATAAACTAATCCGCCCTGAAGCACAATAGGCAGGTGGTAGGTAAATGGTGGCTCCTTGGAGCTTTGCCCATCCCTTTAATGCCCCCCGTAGACTCAGCAGAGTGGGCATTCCCTACAGCGAGGCCGAAGCCCCAGGCACACAGGAAACCGGGCTGAAATCCAACACTTGTCCATCACCGATGTCCCGAGCCACTCATTAAGTTGGGCGATGATAGCTCTTTTAATTTACTAAGCGATGGAGTCCATCGGTCTAGCGGAGGTGACTGCACGGTCTTCCGGCTGACGCGAGGATGTATTTACGTCTGATCTGCGGTATTATTAACGGTCTCGTAGCGTGTTATTATATCGCTCCACATTCCAAGGTCAAGCCTGTGACAGAGCGCTGAGCCGTGTAATTATATTAATTAAAGGCTTGCACTTGATTCGTTTTCTCGCCGTCTCTGCCCTCGTCGCTGGGGCCACCGGAGCAAACCGGAAAGCGGGTAATTTTTAGGGTGAGGATCCCAATAAAATTTGACTTTCAACATCTGGTCAAGATTTGGTGCTTTGTTTCTAATTCACGTCCTAAAGAATCAGAACATCCGATATAAGCGCGATAAAAACGCAGACACATCCAAAATCCAAGGACCGATAAAGGTTTGAGTCTTTACAGCAGGAGAAACGGGCGACTAAACGCTCCGAATGGGGCCGAACTGCTGACATTTTTTATGTTTCTATTCCACCCTCTGCTGGAAAAACAAGTTATTGCACATACATGACACACGGCTAGCGTCTGGTACTCGTGTCTCGAAAACATTACTCTTCGTACATCCCATTTTTTTGTTTGTTTTTTGAGTGGTATCAGTTTTCTACTTTCTTTTCTGAGATCTGCAAGGGAGGGAACCCACACTAAAGTTAGCCTAGCCCCAAGTGGGACATGAAACACTATGGCTGTCCAAGATGTTGTGGGCTCAAGCCCGATACCCATTTCAGATGGAACAATAAGGACAGGAGAAGCGAGACCCAAATTGCAAATTTTTCCCCCATGCACTATGGCCGATAAGAAATGTTAAAAATTTTTGTTGACTAACGCACTCATTTTTAAACTAAAACCTACAATGACTGCGATTGCCTGGTGCAGGTTGTAGGATAGAAGAGGGTTATATGTCAGCAGTGCGCTGCACAGAGGTTCTATCTGCAAGCATCACGCTCCGCGGGAGCTTTTATTACACTCACTACCCGGCGCGTGCTGCACCTCTTACCGCAGGAGCGATGAGCGCGCATCACAGCTGCAGAGAATCTCCATGCAACACAACCCTAAAGTAGAACAAGATAGATTACATGAGCAAAATAAAACACACTCAATGTCAAAATGGAAATTTCTACAAACAATCCTGCTCTGAATTGTTAGGATTCTAGGGAGAGACGCGCCACCAATGCTGCAAAGTATACCGCGTTTCGATTTCTAGACTGCTGTTAAAAAGTATACATATTTTTCTCTAAAGATTTAGATTTTAGCTTTCAGACTCCGTGGGATTCTACAGACTTGAATGTTGAAATTACCTTTTCAAAGAGTTAGCATAGAAGCAAACTTGGAGCAATTTGTTTTCACGACCCAAATCTTTATGCTGCAAAAAGCTTGAAGCCAACAGAAAGCAGGAGATAATGTTTATTGACAAACATCGTCCTGGAGTAGAAATGAATAAACGAGAACATTCAGGTGAAAAATATTACCACTTATTTAAACAAAACAGAAACAAATGCCCTTGACGTCTAGCACACTAAATATCCAGGTGTTGAGCGCTGATGGATTAGCCAATAGCTGAGGGATATACAGACATTTAAACTTTGAATGGTTTTAAGCAAGCATGCCACATGCGCACCAATCTACAAATTGGAGTTAGGGCCGGGGGTCAGAGCGTCATGCAAGTCTCAATCCTTCCGGCGGAACTTAAACCGTTAGCAAACATAACCTTCTTATTGCAATTCAGACAATGTTCACCCGAAGGCACCACGAGCTACAAATTATCACAAATACCACTCATATTGCCCAGTGCAAATGCCTGGCTTAGCACAATGGGAGATTTCATTGAAAACATGCTAAATAGGCATAATTGGCTAAAGGCAGCTTTACTACAGAAAACAGGATTTATTAATTTCCAAAGAACAGCTGAGGAAACGTCAGGGCAGGAGAATCCACATGGAGCTAAACAAAACACTCATCATCAGCAACAGAACAAACCCATAACAGAACAACTATTTCAAACAGGACACATATCATCCTCTGTAAAAACATGGTTTATATAGGTTTTGCCGTTTTTCTGCAATTTTTGCCCCAATCTGCCAAACAGGAATGAACACCAGGCCAGATCCACCATCCCCACCGCGGCCTGGCTGCAGTCCGACGTCACACAAGCAGTCACTGCTTGTCCATGCTGGTGGTGGTGAGATCTTTGCTGAGTCCACGGATGGACAAATCATACACGACTTCCTCGATCTTCTTCACGTCGTATTTCAGGCCGTCGTAGCGTTTGCGCAGGGAGTCGTTTTTCAGGTTGAGCAGTCGAAAGCCAAAATCCAGCTCGTTGATGAAGGCGGCGATGTGAAGGGGCCGGGCGTAATCTCTGGCAGTCACGCTATTCACAGCTAACCTGGACTGGGGGGGGGGACAACAAGTCTAAGTACAAGACCAAAAACTTGGTTTACATTTAAACCTTGTGCTGGTTCTGGAATATTTACATAGATATATGAGTAACGGGTAATAACAGTCATTCAGACTTACAAGCTCACTGGCGAGGCTGAGCACTCCAGACAGATAATCCTCGATATCGAGATGAAACCCTTTCTCTCGCTCCGACTCAACTGGAACAAAAAACACAAGAGAGACAATAAGCAGGCAGAAGACGACAGCATGAAACTTAAACAGCCGGCGTCGGAAATACTTACTTCCCAATATCTGTGCGGCGGCTTGACGAGTTACTAGCGTCTCATTTTCCAGATACACCAGAAACGCAGCCAGAAACACAAGACGCTGCAGCACGAATCTCCACTGGTCATGAAACCTGCGGGAATGAAGAGTGTAGAAGGCTGTTGCTTTGCTAAGATATATATATATATATATATATATATATATATATATATATATATATATATATATATATATATATATATATATATATATATATATATATATATATATATATATATATATATATATATATGTGTGTGTGGGGCCACTCAGCTGTTTAAAGAAAACATGGAATTTTCTAATTAGCCTTTTAAACTTAAACTTGGATGAGCAAACACAACTTTGCCATTGGAACACAGGTGTGATGGGAGTGATAAAGGGCCACTGGAACACAGGTGTGATGGGACTGATAAAGGGCCATTGGAACACAGGAGTGATGGGAGTGATAAAGGGCCATTGGAACACAGGAGTGATGGGAGTGATAAAGGGCCACTGGAACACAGGAGTGATGGGAGTGATAAAGGGCCATTGGAACACAGGAGTGATGGGAGTGATAAAGGGCCACTGGAACACAGGAGTGATGGGAGTGGTAAAGAGCCATTGGAACCCAGGAGTGATGGGAGTGATAGAGGGTGTCTCTATGTCTATGAAGATGTTAGAAATCAGCAGTGTTCCTCTACAAGTCATTAACAACTTTAACAACGTCCACACTGGATTTCTGATCCATTTCTCATTGTTTTAAAGATTTAAATCTCAGGAGGTTCCAAATGAAGTCTCTTACAAGTTGTGACATTTAGCGAAGAAACCGTACATGATCGATAATATAAATTATACAGAAATCGCTCATAAATACAGGAATTCGCACCATTCCGTGAGCGGTTCGAAGGGCTCATTTTCTTTACCTTTGAGAATTGAACTTACCTGTAGTACTGGTCAGATGGAAATTTTGTCTTTAAGGTGGCAAGGTGGGTTCTGACAGTGCCGAAGTGCTCCCGAGCCTTCAAACACTTTGCTGGGACTGGCAAGGAAAGGGAGTCAAAAACCACAGAATTAGCATAAAATTCGACGTAAACCTGAAATTACCTCAAACGGTAATCAGAGCAGCGAGAACACGCCAATTACACAGGAACCACACGCTACAGACATCCTGCTTACGGTGCTGCGTCCTTCCCGACCTTAAATAATTCCGCGCTACTCACTGTCATTAAAGCCGGCTTCTTGGTGCACTCCTTGCAGAAGTATGAGAATCTCGCGGGCAGTCTGCTCCAGAGTCTGAACCACTTTCCTTATTTCCTAAAAGCACAACGAGAAAAATAAACGCCGACCCAAAAGACCGAATAACGACACAGAGGATGGTACATTTTCACCAATAAAATAAATCTGATCTCCCCGAGAACTGTAGAGAGGATTATGAGAGGCTCAGATTAGCTGCAAGTCTTTATAACTCTATGGCTTCAGAACAGGAATTTAGGGCTTTGGGGAAACACTGAGGCCCGGGGCCCCTGCAGACGCTTTGCTGGCCTCCTGGACAGCTCCACTGGTATTTATTACTCCTCACAGAGCATGCGCCAAATGCCTCAAGTCCTAATTCCCTTACAGACACTAAAAGGTCTCTCTTGGCGACCCAAACTGCCCCAGGCATAGACTCTTCCACAGCCCCAACTGCCCCCGGGGCCCCTCACCTCCCGGATGTCCTGGTCAGCACTCAGCCCGCTCTGCAGCTCCACGAACATTTCAATTACAGACATGGTGCCGCTTCTCCAACAGCTCCACTTCCCGGAATTACGTCACCTCGGAGGCGGCACCTTACTGTCCGCAGAGAGCTGATTGGTAGGAGCTGTGGCTCTGTCCACGCCCCTTTGAGGGGTCTTCGATTTAGGGATAAACCAGGTACTCCACGCAACAGCCGCCGTTACCGAGGAGCAGCGGAGACCATTGATTTCGGAGTCACCTCCGACATGTGATGTCATCAGGCTGAGCCGGAAGCGTATTGTGTCACTTGATTATGTGCTCGGCTAAGTGACTGAGTGTTTGAGTTCCGCTCACTCTCAGCCATGCGGAGCCGGGGGTGCGTCTCAAATTATTACCAGAATAACTTACATGCCCAAAAAACAACCTTCCAAATCCCCTGCGAAACCCCAAATATTAACCCCTTAATAGCTCCTCACACAGATCATATTGCAGTGACTCACTAATAGAAGCAGCCAAATGGCCAATAACGGCCCTTCTGAAATTTACTTGTCAGGAGGTGAAGATATTCTGAATAAAGTCACCTGTATTCAAGCAGGGATTCCAGCTGTGATATAGCAGGAAGAAATGCACCAATCAGGAAGCTCAGATATCATTAAAGCAGAGGACAATATGGAGGTGTTGCCCAGGACAGCCCCGCAATTAGGGTGTTTGGCCCTCATTCCGTACATTGTGATAGTGAGACCGTACGCTGCGCAGTGTTAGAGGAGAAAAAAGCGAGAGATGGAGGGAACGGGAGGAGACACGACGGATGGGAGAGAAAAGGAAAGAGAGTGGAATCCCCGGTGAGCTGACCGGTGAACGCTCGGGGTTTTCCTCATCTCAGGGTGAAGGGGCAGAGTCAGAGCTTTTTATCAGTATGTTATGGTTGATATCCCTGCTTGAATGGAGGTGACTCAATTAAATAAATAATAATCTTTAAATAATGACAAGTCAAGGTTTCCATGACGACCGGCCATTCGGTTCACACCGGCGTGGGGCGCTCCCATTCTCACCTTCGCATCTCATGCAGCAGACACACAGGAAGTAAGGAAGCAAAGCGGGGACTGAGGAGCTTTTTTATTCCGGTGGCCCCTCCGGACAGACCTCACCCCTTCAAATTACATTGCTTTATGTTTTATTTATAGCGTGACGGCGGAGTCCGTAGCGCTCTTATAATAGACGGACCGTAAAAATGAACTATAAATGTTAAAAATGATTACATAGCAAATTCAGCAGTCGGTGACTGGGAGATCTTAAGGTTTCTATAAGATACAGGCTGAGGGTCGTATGGGGTAGATTGCAAGCTCCTCTGTACAGGTTGGTTTTTAAAAACCTCCAGCTGGTTCTTAAGGTTTGAGGGTCCCATAAGCTGGGATGACATAGTTTATAAATACGTTTTTTGCTACAATTGTCCAAAAGCCGCAACATTTAATAAATGAATACACAAAGCCTTCCAGATGTATAAACCAAAATGAATGTATTCTGGGACCCTGGTGTGTCACGTGTTTCCTTATTAAATGTTACATCCCTGCCGTGAGTGTCTTATTAATGGTGCAGGGGTTCTGGGGTAGTATAGGGGCACCTATGGCAGGGCTATAGGTAATAATGTGATGACGGCAGCTGGTATAATGTTATGACATATAAACCAATAGGTGGCGCTGTGACTCGTGTGTTCGGCCAATAGGTGGCGCTGCGGCGCATGGATTACGAACCGTCGCTGTGGGACCGCTGCGCTCTATCTTTGGCCGGAAGGTGGCGCATTACCAGTGCGGGCGGGTGTGCTGAGTCCTCCGCACGGCAGGTGTCACCGTTCCCGGAAGCTGCAGTTTCTTTTTCCGGTCTGACCCACGTGTGGTTTCCCTGTGCTCTGAGTGCGGTTGTCAGGATGGCGAAAAGTTCGGCTACTACCGATGGGCCCATGCTCTCTTTGGACCCCGAGCAGCAGGAATCTTTCCAGAAGAAGGTGCTGCAGATCAAGAGGAAGCCCAAGGTATGTGGGGGTTACATCGGGGGGAGTGGGTAATACCTGGCACCCCTGATCTGAGAAAGGCGACGTGAAAGTGCTCAGGGGCCATGTACTATGTATAACGAGCCGGGGGCCCGGTCTGTATATAATATGCTTGTGGGGTCTGTGTGCTTAGATGTCCCTTATGTGCTCTACACACAGCTCTATGCATTGGATGGCCCAGGCTGTAATGCTTCTGATTGTGTGTGTGTGTGTGTGTGTGTGTGTGTGTGTGTGTGTGTGTGTGTGAGTGAGTGTGTGTGTGTGTGATTGTGTGTTGATACATTGTGTGTTTTGATACATTGTGTGCGAGCAGTTGGGTCACTGACTGTTATTCTTCTCCTTCTGCAGGAAGAAACCCTGACTCCTGGAGTCGTTTACCTCGGGCACATTCCCAGAACCCTCCACGAGCCCCAGCTGCGGGAATATTTCAGCCAGTTTGGTCATGTCACGAGGTTACGGTTGTCCCGTAGCAAGAAGGTACGTTGTGTACATGTTAGTCTTGTGCCTCCCGAACAGTGGAATTGCACAGAAATGACTTGAATATAGATTGTGACTATACCAGCGTGTAATACGACAGTGCTGTAACAATTGTCATTTCCCGTTGTACAGCGCTACAGAACATGATGGCACTATATAAAACATGAAATAATTGTCACCTATGTAAATGTGTATAAAATGTGTATTCTTTGTATGTCGCCTCCATTATTACATCGTTTTAGAGGGTATCTTCTGTCTGATGACATTGAGCTGAATGTTCGCCAGGCTAATCGTCCCCAGTGTTTAGACATTAGCGATGTTTAATATCGTGGTAGATGCGACCAGCACAAGTTTTGCAATTCTTTTAACGAGGTGTAAACTGGCAGGGACTTTCTATGCTCTTCCTAAGAGAGATGAATTGGAAACGCATCCTCTGTTAATGCATATCTGTCTTTTACAGACTGGAACCAGCAAAGGATACGCGTTTGTGGAATTTGAATGTGATGAAGTTGCTAAAATTGTTGCAGAAACGATGAACAATTACCTCTTCTGTGAGCGGTTGTTAAAATGTAAGTGAGTTTCTCAGGTAATGCGCCCGATATGTTTCAGGCTCTGTTACGTTCTATAGGTAACTGCAGAAAAGGAGAAAGGCTTCTACCTCTGGTGCTAGGAATCGAGGGACTGCAACTAAAATAAAGTTTGTGTGCGCTTGTGTTCTCCTCGGCCCTTCCCTGGGAAGAATACATTCTATACATCTATAGATATATTTATATTTGACAGGTAGAGAGTATGTGACCCAAACAGTTAATCTCACCTAAGGAGCCGCCTGCTTCTGTGCTCGTCTCCTGTACTCGTGTAATGCACGGAACGATTTGTCTTTTGTGTATTTTTGATTCGAACAAAAATGATCATAACGGGGAACAGACTGCAACCAGCGTACTTTTCAGTCAGACCTCGTGTTAGGCGTATTCGTGGGGTTTAATGCTTTAGCTTTTTCACCTTAGGTGAGTTCATCGCCCCGGAGAAGGTGCACCCCAAGCTGTTTATTGGGAGTGAGACCATTTTTAAGAAGCCAACTATTCCAGCGGTGAGACGATACAACAAGAAGCGGACCCCCGAGGAGCAGCAAAAAATGACAAAAAAGCTGCTGGAGAAGGAACGGCGCCTGAGGAAGCGGCTTGGAGAAAAGGGCATCGACTATGACTTCCCAGGATTTGTACGTTTGCAGCAATTATTTATAAAACCTACATTTCGTGCCGGGGGGAGGGTAGTGGACCCTGTTTTAGTTCTGTTGGGCATTTCCATGACTAATGTGAGTCCAGGAGGGGTTGGCCATAATGCCCTGTTTACTGAATTGTCTATAAATCAGGATCTCCATAAATGAGATTGGGCAGTGGGGGTTATAACGTAGCATACAGTAAGTTATGAGACGTGAAAGCTGTGCATTCAGAAGAACCAGTCCTGGTTAGACGGCACTCGTATAGTTAAATCTGTTGGCTGCCGGTAACTAGATGGCGGGTGCAGTGAAGAGCTTACCGGTTACATTCCTACACGCGATCGAATTGATAGAATACGGGAAATGTTTTAACCCAACGTGTGCTCGTATTCCATCAGTTTTTAGTTTTGGTGCCGTTTATGAATTTATCAGTAAAGTCTAACTTGTCTGTCGCTTTTTAGGCTGCTTGTAAAAAGGATGCTGAGGACGCCACGTCAGAGGCTGACATATCTGTGAACAGCCAGGTGAGTAAACACAACCTTCCAAAGACCTGGTGTGAGAGCCGGTGCGTGGCTCGGCGTGTAACCCTCTCCTTCCATTCAGGATCCCACGCCGGTTTGTACTCCGTCCTTGCTGGAGAAAAGAAAGTCTGTGTGTTTGGAGCACCAGGAAGAGAGCGACGACGATGACGAAATCATATTAAAGCTTCCAAAAGTGAAAACTTCAACCAAAAAGAAACCAAAGCTTGTGAAATCGGACAAAAAGAGGAAGATCAAGAAGTTGAAGATCCAGACAGACTAAAAATGTTAAAGGATTAGCTATGTTAGTCGTCGATAGTTATGGGACTAGCTGGCATTGTCTGGATCAAGTCCCAAAAAAAGTTTGGATAAAAGACATTTTGGGTTTTACCGCAACACCAGGAAGGGGCCACAAAGTCCGGCTCTCTATCCTTCGTCAGGCTACAGACTTTCCTGGGGCTGAATTGACGCTTTTGATAATTAATTGCTGGGACTCTCGTTAGCCGGCGCTGCAGATAATGCCAGATAATGAGTTATAACGCCAGGTTATGGCGCTGAAAGCTGTTCTGAGTTCAGTAAAATGTATTGTTTAATATCCAGTGACTTTCATTCAATGTTGCAAAAGACCTCTTGGATCTGATGAACCGAATGTCCCTGTATATCGATATTTTTACATATAACACAAAATATTATAAATGAGCGATTCTGGCAGTTACCCGCCTTCAATATTAAAGAAAAAATTAATAAAACGTTTGTCCTTTCATTTAAAAGACATTCGTCTGCAAAGTGCGAAGCTGGGGTTCAGATTCTCAGTCTCCGTGCGGCCGAGACCCTGTGTCTGGGCGAGAGCGGTGGGTTTGCCGTGCGTCGGCAGGCACAGGACCTCCGGAATGGTGTAACGGAGACTTAGACTCAGGTTTAAAACCTTAGATGGAGGCTTTATGGACCGTCTTATTACTGCGCTGTTCACTATTGTTTTGTTCTAATGGCTGCAGCTTTTTTCATGCATTTTGCTAGCGTCTGCATTTTTACTACTTTTACCTTTAAACGTCTCGTGGACAAAAATAGAAATATAAGATATCTCAGGCAGCGCTGTTAGTGATTTTATATAATCAATATTTGTTAATTTATTACTTTTTTTGTTGCAGATCAAATATATTAACTGCCCCCCTGTGCGCTCTGCTCTATCTTACAGTTATTACCGGGGATTCAGCGTTGGGGGCGCTAAAAAACCCCAGGATGGTTTTACCGCAGACTGTGCAGCTGCCTGAAATTACCTCCAGCCCCCCAAAAAGACAATCGGTGCCACTTCTGTGCGCAACCAATCTTTTTAAGAACAACAAGTCTGCGGGCAGCAGTTTAGGTCTCCCTTTTCCTACAATCACTTGTCAAATGTTATATGAACCTAAATATATCGTGGCTTGGACCCCAGTTTCTGGTACGTGCGACCACCATAGCCGCAGCAACTGGGGTATTTAGATCAAGCTGCTAATTCAACCACCTGCCTTAAAAGATAGCAGTCCTCAGCGACCTCGTTTTGTTGGATTATTTTCATGGTTATGGACACAGACCTTGACGTGGCCGGCGAATGCAGACGCTACACATTTTATGAATTAAGTTTATTTATTGTAAGTAATTCTGGTGCAAAATTTAAAAACTGGTTTTATCACCATAGCAACCAGTGGAATTGTCCAGTTAGCAGCAGCGTACCATTGGCTGTCATGGTGTTAAGCAAACTTTGCACAAGAACCAGTTGTATGTAATGGAAGTCTGCATGTAAGTTCCTAATATTTGTTGAGGGTTTGGTAACAGAATGGGGGAAGGTTTTTTCTTTTCCGATGGCTGGAGCTGTATATTTCCTCCGAGATATTTACTCTCCGGACAACAAATTGTTATAAACGCGACGTCCGGCTCGGTCTGACGTACAGAGGAGAGAACGTTTAGGAAATGAAAGAATCTGACGCCATCAGTAATAATTCAGACCTGGTTTTCCTTTTTTGGGAGGGACGTGTCATATCCTGTACTGTAATCTACATGACATCATAATGCAAATGCGTGTTATTTGGGGCACCACGCTGCATCAAAATTAGAAAATGAAACCCTCTTATCCGAGAAGCAAGAAACTGCGTGCGGCACAAATAAAATGCAGACTTAAATGTCTTAAGGGCAGAAAAAAAAAACTGGGATTTACTTTACAGGTGGGTTATGCTGAGGGCCCCCGGCCCATAAACGCCAAGGCCTTTTCTCTGCACATGCGCAACGCCTTTGTCACCGTATAATGAGGCCTTGGCACCGTACGGGCACCAGGAGGAACCCGTGGGCAATGGGGCTTGTGACTGTTATAGGGTTAATGCTGATTATTTAATGGGGAAAGGGGTTTTACCGGAAAAGTCTGCTTTGGTGGGTTTTATTGTTTGTGCCGTCTGGCTATTTAATGGATTTTAATCCCCTGTTAGATTTGGGCCAGGAAAGCAGATGAGGGCATCACAGGTAAATATGGTACACTGGCATGGAGCACATGGTACCTATTGGCACTTTTCCCTAATTTTAAGCATGCGGTGGGTATTTGACTGTTCCAGTCTGAAGGCCCCGGTAAATGTCTGTCTCCTGCTGTGTGCATTTAGGGGTACACCGTATAGCGAGTGCCTGACCGGCTCTTACGCCCTCAGCTCATCCCATTCTTTTGTTTCCCTACGATGCCTGTAAATATTTTGCCCTTACTAAAAATGGTCTCCGCTAGTTGTTCCGCCCCTCACAAGATGGCCATGGTTGCTGTGGTGACGCCCTGTCTAGCTCCCCTGTCTCTCTATGGTGGGGGTGTCCGCGCCTGCGCAGTGACGGCTCCATTCAGCAGAGAGCGCAGCCGGGGCGGGGAGTCGAGCGGCCAGACGGGCGCAGTCATCGGGATGCACCGGGGCTAAGAGGCGTGATACGCAGCCGGGACACATGCAGCCAGACCCTCCAGGTAACTAGACCCCCGCCGCTGCCCTACAACTGAGGGGAAACAGCTCGGACTCTCCCCTTCCCCTACCCACCCCAGGGCCGGGACGGGCCTAGCCTGCAGCCTGTGTTGTGACCAGACAGTCCGACTGGACGAGAAAGGGCACCAGGGACAACACTAGGGGCATGTGTGCTGCCAGGGTGGGGCCTGCTGCCAGCTGTGGTTCCCCGGGAGAGGGGAGGGGAGATTGCTGTGTCAGCCATGGTGGGGGAGGGAATGCAGAATAAGGGGTGCAGTGCCAGTCAGTGAGAGGGGTGTCAGGGGATGCCAAGCCCGGGTAAATGAGGCTGTAGCAGCCACTGAGGGGGTTGCAGCCATTGAGAGATTTGGAGGGGTTCCACCATGACTGGTGTTGGAGGGGCCCTGCCTGCCATGGCATCAGAAGCAACACAAAACATGAGAGCAGATCGGTGCCAGCTGTGCCGTACGGTGTTAATGTGGGTGCAGTGTTTCCCGGGATGCGCGTCCGACGCCTGTTGTGCTTGTTGCACGGTGTGGTGGGGCAGAATTGCTAGTGCTTTCCTTAGAAGGGGGTATTTGTCTGGGGGTGTGATTGCCGGTCAGTGCCCGTTATGCCAGGATGAGGTGGGCAGTATTAGGGGTTGGGGTAAAATGTGCCAAGGTAATGGGGGAGTAACTGCGCTTAAAGACCTGGAACCGGGTGAGGGGGCATCATCAGCTGTGCCAACCAAGCAGTACTTTGTTTTGTTTTTTTACATGCGTGGTATCAGAGTTTTCACGGTCATTCTATTCGGTTTGGTTCTCGGTTCCGTGGAGTTGCCGGCCAGGCCTGCAGATTAGACAGTAGGCCTCACGTTAATCGCTGCGGCTAGTGTGTCGCTTACACCCTCCATTCATACGCATCGTCTTTAACTCCTCTGTGCAGTCTGTGTGTGTGTGTGTGTGTGTTGGTGTCAGTGTGTGTGTATGTTAGTGTGTGTCAGTGTGTGTCAGTGTGTGTGTATGTTAGTGTGTATGTGCGTGTCAGTGTGTGTGTATGTCAGTGTGTGTGTTGGTGTCAGTGTGTGTGTAATCCTGCTAGTGATCAGTGTAAATATTTCTGTAACACATTTAGCACAGTGTTGATGTGTGTGTTGGTGTCAGTGTGTATGTGTGTTGGTGTATGTTGTGTGTGTGTGTGTGTGTTGGTGTCAGTGTGTGTGTGTGTGTTGGTGTCAGTGTGTGTGTGTTGATGTTAGTGTGTGTCAGTGTGTGTGTATGTTAGTGTGTATGTGCGTGTCAGTGTGTGTGTGTGTTGGTGTCAGTGTGTGTGTAATCCTGCTAGTGATCAGTGTAAATATTTCTGTAACACATTTAGCACAGTGCTGATGTTGATGTGTGTGTTGGTGTCAGTGTGTGTGTGTTGGTGTATGTTGTGTGTGTTGGTGTCAGTGTGTGTGTGTGTGTGTTGGTGTCAGTGTGTGTGAATGTGTGTGTGTTGGTGTCAGTGTGTAATTGCTCCATTAATAAAGGTTTTATGGAGACATCAAAGCGAGTGATTGCTGTTATGTCACCGTTTACAGCTGGCTTTGGCCGCACTCACTTTTGAAGAGTTGACTTTTGGGGTGTTTGTGTCTCAGACTTCGTTTTGGGATCAGTCACTCTGGCTGCGTTTTGTCATTTAAACTCCGCGTAACGAAGGGATACGGTCCGTATTTTCGGATTTGCCCCGTTATAAATCGCTCGGCCATCCAGCTGTTTGTGGGTTAAAGAAGCCGAGGGCAGTCCTGCTTCCCGAGCGAGCGCCGTATTGATCGCTTGCGCTGATGTCATGTATCTGATTGGAACGGTGATCGCATGCACTGATACCCCCGGGGGGGCAGATTCCTTCCTCCTTAAGCCTCCGCTGCCGGTTTTGTCTTCGTGGAGTTATTTGGATGTCGCTGGCACTTTATTCACTACGTAAATCCGTTAACACCGCGGCGATTCCAAACTCACTCATTTCTTACGCAGCCAAACATAAGAAACATAGAAATTGCTGCAGCCGTGCGCCTGCTGAGCGTCGGGATTCATTCCGGACTCTGTCGAGGAGATGTATCCGCAGTCCGGGGGTCCGTCACCCACCCATAGTCTTGTATGATTTTCAATGCATTATTTCATCTTCCCGTTAATTTCTGTAACCATTATCTGCTTATTTTTTATCTTCACAAATAACTTTAGTGGCGCTTGAAGCGATAAAGGAATCGGATATCCCAGAATGAGCTGGGCCGTCCAGTATTTATATACACGCAAGCATTCAAACATTTGGGGTCACTTAGACATGTAACATGAAATCCAGTGCAGACGGGGTTAATGCTGTAAATGACTATTGTAGCTGGAAACGGCTGGTTTTAATGGAATCTTTATCAGTCCCATCACTCCTGTGTTCCAATGGCCCTTTATCAGTCCCATCACTCCTGTGTTCCAATGGCCCTTTATCACTCCCATCACTCCTGTGTTCCAATGGCCCTTTATCACTCCCATCACTCCTGTGTTCCAATGGCCCTTTATCACTCCCATCACTCCTGTGTTCCAATGGCCCTTTATCACTCCCATCACTCCTGTGTTCCAATGGCACGTTGTGTTCGCTGATCCAAGTTTAAAAGGATAATTGTTGGTTAGAAACCCTTTTGTAATTATGTGACCCCAAACTTTTGAACGGCTGTGTGTATTATATATATATAAATATATCTCCTGCCGGCTCCGTGCTGCGCTGTTCTGTTAGTACGTATTGTTCAGCGCGTTCAGCTGGATTCGGCTGTTTAATGCGGCGCGGCACAGAATCACCGCTTTCTTCCGGCTGCTTCTCTGGTGTCGCCCTGACGAGCCTGGAAAGAGTGCATCCCGCGGCGCTCAGACGCTTCACCTTTAGCGACACGCAGGCGACGGCGGCCCGTGGAGAGGAGCGGCTGTCGTTATGCGGATGTGTTTTCTTGTGACACTTTCACCTCGCTCCCTTCAGGCACTTCTGCTGTTGCACGTTTGGTGAGCTGTCCGAGTGGGCCGGAAGTCAGGAGGAAGTTGGGCTGCTATCTGCTCGGAGCCGGGAGAACGGCATCGCTCGGTGCGGACGTCGTTCTCCAAGTAAAGCGGGCCAGCGGCCCCGGCTTCCTCGGGGTTAAATAGTCCAAGATACACCGGGGCGCCTGGGGCTTATCTCCTGTTATCCTCTGGAGTTTTGTGGCTCTGCCGCAGCAGCAGCACCCGGTGCACGGCCCTCGCACGGCTCCCTCGAGGAGTCCTCTAGGATTAGTGCAAAAGCTGATTCACCAGGGAGGATTAATTAGGCCGCGGCTCTTCCTATTAATTGTAAGACCGGATTTCTTGGGTCTCCTCCGGCCGTAGCCTGCGGGTGATGAGCTGAATGCGAACGGCAGCGCGAGGGTTAAAACGCGTTTCCCGGTGGAAATAAAAGTGTCGCTTTTTGTTTCGCTTTAAGAATCTCATTCATCTGGTTTTATTTGTCAGAACACGCAGTTTTTGGCACCGGCGCCGTGGCTTTAAGCCATGAAGTTTGCTGCGTGACATCATCGCCTTCCTTCGCGTTTCTTTGGTGTTTCTCGCACATTTCTCGTTCTTGGGGCGCACAGCTGATTTCACGCCTTATCTTTATTCGGTGATGGGGGGGGGCGGGCTCATTATTATTGTTTTATATAGCGCCATCATGTTCCGTAGCGCTGTACAAGGGGTAGACGGGACATAACAAGCAGTATATAACGTAACAAAAACAGGTGAGGAGAGCCCTGCGCACAGGAGCTTACACTCTAGAGGATCATCCCTTCTGCTGATGATTTCGGGGGCTGTCTCTGTATTGCGTTGAGATTTATTTTTTATGTTATTTATATTGGGGTTTTTTTGCACTCTTTTAGCAGTTTAAAGGACTCCAGTATTTGTGAAAATGAATAAGAATTTCTCCAGAGCTCGGAAACCTGGGAGTTTTTTAAATGAATGAGTGATTCCATCCTAACGTTACTCTGATGCCCCGGTGGCCCTCACCCCGCCCCGGTGGCCCTCACCCCGCCCCGGTGGCCCTCACCCCGCCCCGGTGGCCCTCACCCCGCCCCTGTATTCTCTGTTTCTCTGTGTATTTCTGTATGTGTGACTTTGCCTTGGTTTCTCCGCAGGCCGTTCTGCCGAGCGATGTTCCTCTGGACCGGTGGTTTAACGCTTCGCTGCCTCGCCCCTCTGCTGCATATTTAAATCCGACTTTTAATACCCCCCCAGCTGCTCGGCAGACACATGGTGAATTGCTGTCATTCTCAGAATTGCATCTCCGAAGGCCGATCCCTCCTCAGCATTTCTCAAGCAGGACACGACGACCCCTTCGCTGACGACCCCTTCGCTGACGACCCCTTGGCTGCCGTGATCTGGGACTTGCTGCCCCCGGAGTGTTGTGTTTCGCGGTCGGTGCCGGTCCCCCACCCCCCCAGCCATGGAGCAGGGAATGGATTACTGGTTGGCGCAGATACAGCAGAAGGATGTTGGGAAGCGGCTTCAGATCGGGCCGGACATGATCGACTACCTGTCTGACCGGCAGAAGTCCGCGGACCTGGAGCACGACCAGACGTTACTCGATCGCATGGTCGACGGCCTCGCCACGTCCTGGGTGAACTCCAGCAATTACAAGGTACGATCCCACCCAAAAAATACAGAATGTCCACCGAACAAAAGGGTCCTCATAAAGTAGAACCCCTGGAAACATTCTGTTCTGGAAACATCTCGGCGTCGTTATATTTTCTCTTCTTGGTTTTGCTGTCGTCGCATTAGGCGCAGACACCGGAATTCTGTCAATGAACGAGCGCCTAACGGAAAGGCTGCGGCCCGACCGCCCCCCCACGCATACGCCCCACGCATACGCCCCACGCATACGCCCCCCGCGGGGTTTTATTATCGGGAAGCAGAGGTTCTGCCGTTAATGCCGCATTCATAGAACCCGGGGATAGCGACCCTGTTCTTGTTAGCTACGGTTATGCGCTTCTGATCCGTCCGGCGGTTTTTTGAAACGCTGCCGCGCGGTTTGCTTTGTTTCGGTGCCAGCGAATGATTTGGGATAACGAGGTTATTATTTAGTGAGAAGTTGTTACACTGCAGCCTTTATTATAAAGGATTTATTATAAAGAATCGCATGTAGCAGGAATTTCTCTTTCTGGTCCAGTAATGTTTAATTTACTGACTCGCTCCTCTCGTAACGCAGCGGGGTACCACGCGCTGACACTGGCGGGGCCGATATCCTACACTAAAGATGTACCTGTGCTTAGACAGCAACGCCCATCACTCTAAACCAACGCAAATCTCAGACAGTAAACGATTAGGGATCCAAGCGAAACCCACGTAAGGTGTTTGGATCTCGGCCTCCGGCTCCCGGTCCTGATTAACCTGGAATACATTTATAGCACCGATAATTCTGATCTCCGGCCTGTGTGTCCGAGGGTGATGAGAGTGCTGTGCGCACGAGGAGCGTGACAGTCACTGATCCATAAAGCGATCAGCCGCTTGCAAAAATCAAGTCTGACGAAGTTCCCAGACTAGTTCTGTTCCTTTAAACGTCGTCGCCGGGACCTGTAAATCTTGCGCGGCCGCAGCCGGTTTTTAAGGTTTATGATGGTGTTTTCCAGCTGCTGGAGTTGTTCGGACGCGTCCCTCTGACGCAGGCACTTCTTCTCTGCACGGAGTGTTAGCCCACCAGCCGAGTTTCACCTTTTGGGCTCGGCCCTTGCTGGGAAAACATGTACCCGTGTCGGCCCTTCTGAATGAATGATGAAGTGAGAGCTGAAACCAGACTCTCCTGTTGGTGAATAGACGGCTGTGCGTGATGTGTGTGACAGTCCACGCGCTTTATATCCCATGCAGGCGATACGATTATTTATCGCAGGGAATTGCTCCCGGCCCACGGGGTGGCCCCAGCGATCGGTTCCGGTTCTGTATCGTTTGCTAGTGAAGTGTGCTTTGTTTATGCTGATTTGGGTTATTTTAGCCTCCCTGTAATTATTTTTTGCTAGAATGAGTTTTTTGCAGCACCCGCGATTATGCGAAGCGTCATCTTTAATTGTCTGCGTTGTGATTGGCTGAGAGTGGAATTAAGTGATTCACCTAAACGTTAAATAGGAGCTTATAGAACGATGGGTGGGACCCGACCGCCGGTGTCCCTAAACCGGGGCCCGGCCCTCGCGCCCTTTAATCTTTTGGTCTTTTTTTGTTTGTTAAATCTTGCGTCTGTGTTTGTTCTCGAATTGTATTCGTTAGATTGTTGTTGCTGTTTGGATGTTTGGCCTGTTTTGGCGTGTGTGCGTGTATATATACTGTGTGTGTGCGTGAATATAGCGTGTATATAGTGTGTGTGCGTGTATATACCGTGTGTATATGTGTATATATATATATATATATATATATATATATATATATATATATATATATATATATATATATATATATATATATATATATATATATATATATATATATATATATATATATATATTACAGCCGCCTGATGTTTTCGCGGAGAAAGAATGGAAGTATTTATGATGCGACGTTCTGCTCGTGGAGTTGGCCCCTCGCGGACGGGCTTTGGGGCGATGAGAATGTTTCTGCGTCTCTGGTGGGCGATTCCCATGAATACGGTTTGTGTGTTTGGTCTTTCTGTTCCTCCAGCACAGGCCGGTCCTTGTTCTGCAGACCGCCGGCTTCCTTCGTACCTGGAGCCCCCGACAGATTGTTAGTTCAGCTCCGGCATTTAGAAGGTTTTTTAACCATTGCTGTGCTGGAGTGCTGTCAGCCTTACGCTCGGAAGCTGGTGAGATCTGGGGGTGCAGGTGGGTGCCATGCGACTGCCCTTTCAGCGCATGGCGCTCCAATGGTTAATGCCCCAGTCAGGCGTGATGTAACACGTCAGGCGTGATGTAACACGTTGCAACTCAATGATGTAAACGTTAGATGCTGATAAACTCACTTAAACAAAACTGAAAACATGTTTTAAACAAAAAATGTACGTTCTGTTCCAACTGGTGGTCTGTCTTAAAGGGACAGGAGCTGCTTTTAAACCCAGAAGCTCTTCCTTTACAGCATTCCTTGAAATCAGGTGTCTTATAACGTGTAAGCGTCGTCGTCATGCGCGGCTTAGAGCCAGCAGCTTTACATTCATCCATTTGCGCCTCTAGCTGGCACGGGTCTGTTTTCAGGTTTTTAAAGGTTTGCATGAGGTTGTAACTATTAGAGTGTTTACTTTTGAATGGCTCGTTTGTTTAGAGCTCTTTTTCTGTTATACAAACCAATACGGAGCCTCTAAACCGCAGGATCTACTTATACAGAGACGGTGCATCTGGATCCTTTTATAGAATATGCGCGTCTGTGTAAAAGCTCCGCCGTTTCTGATGCGTTCTAATGGAATTATTTATTATAAGCAGGGGCCGCAGGGGCCGCGGACACCGATCGTGTTGTTTTCATGCTACACGTTTGCAGTCAGACAGGCGTGTATCCGTGTTACACGCATTTACCTGCATTTCAGGTTGCTTTATCTGTCACGCCGCATACTTCACATAGCAAATAAAAAGCGGCCGTCGCGAGCTCTTCCCTCGCTGTAATTGCCACATAGGATCCGTCTCGCCTGCAGGTATTTGGGGCGGAAGGACGCGCTCGCGTATGTTTAATCGCAGGGCGGGCGCCTTGTCGCTGCAACCCTTGGGCTTTGGTCTGAGAAACGACTGTCCGGAAACGACCGTCACCCGGGTATTAGGGACCCTCGTGCGCCGTGAGCGTCGCCGGATGTGGATTTCTGTGGTCAGCCCGTGGCTAACAACGCAGGGTTAAAGTAAAATTTTTATATAAATGTAGCTTTTTTTTTTTTTAGAAACACTGCGCATGTTCAGAACGAACACGCGTGTTCTGTCCCCATACAGTTCTGTCTGTGATCTTATTCTTCTGTTAGGCAGACTTGGCTGGGGTATTCTGTTACTGCGCGTATCTTACAGAAACTGCTTTAGCCCCTGCTACCATCGCTGTCAGTCATGTGACGTTTTGGGTGACTTTCCCGGGGCAGACACCGCACTGAGCTGATGCTTTATGGCGATGCTAATGAAGTCCCTTCCTCCATAGACTTTCATTAGTCAGCGAGTCTGGTTGGGTGATTAAGACTGAGGCATTCTATTATGATAAGGCTTCTGAGTGTTTGTCTTGTACGGGGCTGCACAGCTTCAGTCCTCTAGGACCACAAACTAACCGCAATTCTTGGATATCCCGGCTTAAAAACAGACAACTTAATTAAAAATTCATCAAACCACGCGTTTTCAGGACGGGACACACAGAATTTCCGGCCCGTTTTAACCCTTTGAGGCCTGGATTCTTGCTGTAGGAGATTAGTAATGGGCTTGGCTTGCGTTGTATTTTGTGAAGTCGTTTAACCGGCAGGGATTTGCTTCGTTTGCGGGAAATGTCTGCTAAGTGATGAAATCGCTGGTTTTATGTGCAGTTTGTGCTGCGCCGGCCGGCGGAGGAATATTCTGCCGCCTGTAACCCGCGGAGCGGCTGTGAGAGTGACTGCGGCTGTGAGAGTGACTGCGGCTGTGAGAGTGACTGCGGCTGTGAGAGTGACTGCGGCTGTGAGAGTGACTGCGGCTGTGAGAGTGACTGCGGCTGTGAGAGTGACTGCGGCTGTGAGAGCGACTGCGGCTGTGAGAGCGACTGCGGCTGTGAGAGCGACTGCGGCTGTGAGAGCGACTGCGGCTGTGAGAGCGACTGCGGCTGTGAGAGCGACTGCGGCTGTGAGAGCGACTGCGGCTGTGAGAGCGACTGCGGCTGTGAGAGCGACTGCGGCCGCGTGCCCCGGGAGTGACTTTCCACCCGGCTATTTAAAGAGCGCCATGTGCTCGGCCCGTAGCGGCGGCCGCCAACCGCAATCCATCTGCTCAACGGTGAATGGGACAGATGGAAGAACGAAGGGCCGACGACTTGTTACCAAACTAATCGCGGCGTTAGATCCCGGGGGCCGCTGTGCCGTATCACACCGGACGATACACCGAGTAGGCGGTCTGTGTGACTACGGGGCAACTTTAATACAAAACTTGAGGAAAAAAAAAGTCTTGTCGCTATAGCAACTGGTGGAATAGCAGGCGTTTGCTATTGGTTACCGTGGTCACAAGCTTTGGAAAGTTAGCGTACTCATTTACTGACCAGACACAGGGACATAGAAGGGGTTAAACTGACATTACTTAACCCTTTAGTGCCAGGTTATCTTTCAGTGCCGGCGGTGAATGATCGGTTAATTCAGTGAGCGCTGAAGTATCAGATAATACCGTGGTGTTTTTCCACCCCGAAGCTGTCGGTGTTGTCCGTCGTCCGAGGTGGGGCTATTGCTGAGGCTGCGGACGACCTGCCGGTCCTGTCCCGGAGGAATGTGTGAAATGCCAATAAATCTCCGTTTATTGCTCACGTCTTGTGCCGCGGTCGCCGCGCGTTTCCTGCCGTCTATTATTATTGTTTTTATATCGCAGCACCGACATGTTCCGTAGCGCTGTACAACGGGTAAAGTCATATATAACATAACCATTCAACCTAAAACAAGGAGTAAGGAGGGCCCTGCGCACAGGAGCTTACAATCTAGAGATCTGCTACTATTTATTTATTTTTTTGTTCTGTCGCCCGCTTTTTTTCGCTTTTGGTTACGAAACAAGTTAGAAAAACATTTAAAGATTAACATCCGGGAGGAGTTTGGAGGCACGGAGCGAAATCCTCCCATCAAACGCATAAGTGGAGGATAAAGTACAGAAAGCGGAGCCGGGGGTAGACGGGGTCTCCGCGGCGTTGCTGTGCGTGGTCCTGCGCGTTCCCCCAGCCGGTGCGGGGGGCCGCAGTAAGACTGATCGGGAGACGTTTACGGGGTTAACGTTGCTTTTGGAATCTTGTTATCAGGGCATTTTCTTTGGGTGGAAACAGATCCCTTCCGTTCATCGGATGAAAGCCGAGCTCTTCCTGCGGGGAAACGAATTAGCGTGTGGGGTTAAAGGGAGTGGATTGCGCCGCCTCCCAGGGAGAGGTGTTTGCGCTCCGGCTCTGAAATCCTTTGTGATGCAGAAGAGTCATTGTTTGGGCGACAGTAACACCCTATTTATCATCCGGGGTCAGCGATCTGTCCTTACTCCTCGTTTACATTTCATGTTTATCTGCAGCAGGGTTTCCTGGCCTTGTTGGCCCTTCCTTAACTCTTTGTGTGCTGGGAGGGAAGCTTTTCATGGTTTTCTGTTTAAAAATAAACCGCTCCAGTCTGCTGGATAAAACTAACAGCCCCCGGCAATCAGCCTTATCCGGCGAGCCCTTTAACTGATAACAGGCTGGGGGGAAATGACTTAATGAGTTTATTTGGGGGACGCAGGAGATTCAGGGCAATGTGTTCACCGTGATAACTAGAAAGGCGCTGCTTTCCTGTGTGCTGCATTTCGCTGTTACCTCCGCCCGGCTTATTCCAAAGGAGGAGAAAAGATAGAAGAAGAGCCCGGAATCTAAAACCAGAGGATTAGATAGAATGGAAGGAAGTTTTACTTTACTGACAGGGTGGTAGATAAGTGGTACAGCCTCCCAGCAGAAGTGGTAGAGGGTAATACAGTGAGGGGATTAAACATGCATGGGATAGACATACGGCTCCTGAATCTAAGACGAGACCAACGACTGATTAAGGTTTGAGTGACCAGACGGGGGCCGGTGGGGGACGATCTGCAGGCAGCTTTCAGGTTCTAGTCGGTCTCCCCATTAAGTTATCTCTTCCCTATTGTTGCTGCTGATTGGCCCCTTGAGTACTTTGGCTTAGGCAGCCGCTGTTCCCTGCATTTCTTTGCCCCGCTGTCTGTTGGGGGTATCACTGCTGACCACCAGACCCCCAAACCGCCCACCAAGATTACCGTTCCCTGCACATACTCGGCACTGGATCACGTGATTGGGAATGTTGGGGGTTAAGGTGCAGTGGGGAGGGGGTGATATCGGTTTTAATGTCTTATTTATTGAGTGCGATCTCGTTAGCGCTCCTGTTATTTGGCTCTCGCTTCGGTAGACGGATCCTCATACGATGGATTGTTCAGCAAGGTCACCTTTCTGATCTGAAAGCCAATCGTCGGCCGGCAGCGGAACCCGTCCCATAGCCCCCCCCCCGGGAATGTCCAGAAGATTTTTATTTTTCTGATCTTTAAACGCCTCCTTTATGTTCAATGAAATATCCGTCTGTGCGTTACTTTGTAATGTGTCCTTCCTTCTGGGCTGAGTCCTGCACCGGTTTTAAAATGTTACATTTCAAAGCTACAAAGAATAAACCGGTTGCATCATCAATAATATTGAGTTTCTTTCCAAATAAAACGAATATTTGCAGCAATCACTACGGCAACCTGTGTGTTGTCCTTGCTGAATGCATCACTTTTACAGCTTTGCACCAGAATTGGTTCTAAGCACAAGAGACCGAGAAATATCGCAACACGGCTCTGCATATTCATTAAAGTGCTGCGCGTCATTGGTTGTTAAGGGGTTAAAGTGCTGCACGTCACAGTGGTGTGTTGGTGCCGACCCGGTGCAGCCACATAGTGAGAGCGAGTATCTGCTCAGTCTGGGTAAGTCGGAGCTGGAGCTCGATTCGGTTTCTGGTTTTCTTACATCCGGCTTTTCGCTGCCGGGGAGCTGCCGGGTCGGTGCTGCCCCCTCCTGGACCAATCGCTAACTGCAAGTCCAAAACGGCCTGCTTTTCCAAATAAAGGAACGTTTTTAGCTCAAAAAAAGATGCTTAGATTTAATTTTATTAGCGGTTTATATCGTGTGTTACATGTTGGAGCCTCAGGGAATACCTGCGTTTGTAGAAACAGGTGTGCAGGACCCCGTCGCCTGTCTGCGCCCCGCCGTCGCCTGTCTGCGCCCCGCCGTCGCCTGTCTGCGCCCCGCCGTCGCCTGTCTGCGCCCCGCCGTCGCCTGTCTGCGCCCCGCCGTCGCCTGTCTGCGCCCCGCCGTCGCCTGTCTGCGCCCCGCCGTCGCCTGTAGCTTGTCCCTTTTAAAGGGAGATAGATGTTTCCTACTGAACCCCCATTTACCCGGGTTTTTATTTATTAAAAGTGGATTTGCTGCAGGCGATATATTCAGCATCTACTGCATCCTTTATTATAAGCTGCCCTCCGTCTTGTCTTTCAAACCCCGGCGCCAATTAATGTAAGTTGGTAGTAAGGAGATAAGAGGCTCTGAAATAATCTCTCAGCAAAGATCTCCTAGAATCTCAGTGTTCAAAGGGGGGGGGCTCCAAACGGCTCAGCCCCCCAACAGAAACAGATCTCCGAGAACCCCGTTCCACTGGGGCGTTTCAGTGTCCAAAAATCAACGTACGAAGCGCCATTCCTGGGGCCAGTCCGTTGCTGGTGTCATAAAAATGATCCCTTACCCCCCAGCCATAGACTTCACCCCCAGTGCCATAAGGTAGGGTATTTTAAGGGACCAGCGGGCTACAGAAGAACCTCGGGCATCAAATCACCCGCTTGCCCTCGCTACCGATTAATTTCTAAAGCTGCGTTACGCTAAATGAAACAATGACAGCTCCGGCATCCACAGATTATACGCGAAATAAACAGCGGCTTCTACTTTTATCTGAACGATAATAGATTTTCTATCTTTTATAACACAAATATGGGGGTTCCAAAAATTGCACCGTTGCCAGTGTTTGCACACCAGTGATGCGTTAGTGTTGCTTGTGGCGTCAGCAGGACCGCCCTCGCTACTCGCTCATTGGCCGATCGCTCACCCCAAGACAAGGATGGTTAGAGAGGGAAAGGCCTGGATTTCGGGGTAGGATTCCTGGATTTTGTCTCAGTGAGGGTGAGCGGAGTGTGCGAGATAACGGCTCATAGAACGTTTCATTTAACCGCCTCGGCCTCGGACTGGGGACCTCCGGCCTTCCGATTGATACAAAACTGAAATTATTCTTTATCGTATGTTTGGTTTAAGAGAAAAACGAGAGCCCACGATGCATTTCACTTCGCATAATTTGCATATTGGTACCTAAAATATCTGCTACGTTTGAGTTTTATTTAAAGACGTCTCGTGTAAAATATTGGAATCCTGATAAAATATGCATTTAAGGCTGTAAAGCAATGAAGTGGTTGTTTCCTGTTATTCTATTAAAGGCAGTCATGTGATATCGGTAGCCGCCTCCCACTCCCAAACCTCACCGAGCCGGTTGCTTTATGGCAGCGCTTGCTTGGCGTCTTCCTCATAAATTTTCTTTTTATTGGAGTCCTTGCATTATTTTTAGACCAAAACTTCTAAAGATGCAAATGTATTCAAAGGAGTTTATTCAGTTAGAGGGGCTTTGTGGTTTTTAACTCCTTCATGTCACTTCGTTATGAAGGGTCAATGCTGAGTCCTCTATCTAGAAGTGCTGAGCTGGCCCAGTATAATGTATAATTCAATGCATTTTGGGTAAATTGGGGAAATGTTACTGAGTTCCCTACACATTATACAGGGTGTCTTGCTGACTTAATTATACATTACGCAGTCAAACTAAGCTGAAGCTCACTAGGGTTGGCCCTTCATAATGTATAGTAAAGTCAGAGTAAAACTGCGCCCTATTTAATGAATAAACCCCAAACCGTCCTGCAGCTCAATGCCTGCGTGAACGTCTCCCGCTGCTTCGGGCGCAGAAATATCTGTAAGAAGCGCGTTTATAAAGGAAATACAGATAGGAAGAGATTTATGATTGTTTATAAATAAGGTAATTTGCTACATTGTAACATCGCAAGCAGTCCGGCTCTGCAGCGCCACCTGGTGTCTCATTCAAGAAGCTTTGGTCACAATCTTTTTTTCACCGTATCGTTGGTGGAAATGGTTCCAAAAATTGCACCATTGCCAGTGTTTGCACACTAGTGATGCGTGAGTGTTGTGATTGGTGTCAGCAGGACTGCCCTCACTATGCGTTCATTGAACAGTCGCTCACCCCAAGAGAAGGATGGTTGGTGACTGTCACTGTGCCAAACTCAGAGGTAAAAACCGGCGGCCCCTCCTTGTTACGGTGACCGGTAATCCCGCCGCTGTCTGTAATATAAATGTTACCGGACTGTTTCTGTAGGAGCAGCGGTTGTGTAATGTTTGTAACGGGGTTTTACAATTTTTGTTGTTGTTGCTGCTCAATGGAAAAGTCACATTACCCATGATGCCATGCGCCACCTAGCTGCTACAATTTGCATGTCATTTACATATGTGCAGCCTCAGCATGTTGGATGTATTGCTCACAGCCGCCCTATTTTTATTTCGTGTTTATTTTTGTTTTATTTATATTTTATTATTATTATTAAAACATAAAATTGTAACTTATGCTCCCAGGACTTGTTTTCAAAAATAAATAAAACTGATTTATGTTACTGGGAAAAAACCATTTCTACGTCGGTAAATAAATAAAGTGTAAAACCCATGCGCTGTGATGGCTGACGGACGGCGTTTCTGTTCGGCGTTTCAGGTCGCGTTGATCGGAATGGATATTTTGTCGGCTCTCGTCTCCCGTTTGCAGGACAGATTCAGGACGCAGATCGGCACAGGTAACGTGGCAGGGCAGACGCCGGCATGCGCCGAGAGAGCGTGCACTCCGCCATCACCCAGGCTGGATGTAAACAATTAACATTAATCTGCGGCTTTAATAAAAGCAATGGGGTCTATGTTTAACCCTTAAAGTGCTAGTCGGAGGGAGGGGGTTATTCTGGAAAGGGGTTGCTCCTGGGGTATCACGGATTCTGATTTTTTTTTCAGTGCTGCCCAGTTTAATGGATCGTTTGGGCGATGCCAAGGACTCTGTTCGCGAGCAGGATCAGAGCCTGCTTCTAAAGATCATGGAGCAAGCGAGTAATCCCCAGGTACGCTCATTGGGGGGCCGCGCATGTGATGAGAGAATCCCGTCTGTCCTGACTCCCTGTCAGTTCCAGTATGTATGTAATGATGGGGCGATCAGGCATAAAAACCCGGAACCTGCCGGCAGATCGGCCCCATTCGGCCCCCATCTAGTCTCCAGTTTCTTTCATTGGTCTCGCTTAGATTCAGGAGCCATATGCCTAACCCATGCGTGTTTAAATCCCCTGATTGTATTAGCCCCTGCCACTTCTGCTGGGTGGCAGTTTAGTCATCTCAGACGCATGAGATTACATGTCATGGTACCGCGTGTATGAATGGAACCGCGTGGGCTACGATGAGGCTGTCTTTAGATGTCACCGGGAGATCTGTATCCCGGTTTAATGATCTCTCACCTGTTTGTAGTACGTTTGGGATCGGATGCTGGGAGGATTCAAACACAAGAATTTCCGCACACGGGAAGGCGTCTGTCTCTGCCTCATCGCCACGCTTAACACGTGAGTCCTGAAATGATCCCGATCCACGAATCAGGCTTTTCATTTGTAACATTTTATTTAAGATTATTTCCTCCTCTCTTTATACAGATACGGGGCCCAGGGTCTGACACTGAGCAAGATTGTACCTCATATATGTAACCTGCTGGGAGACCCCAATAGTCAGGTGAGAGCGCAGAACGTGAAACGGCATCCGCGTGTGGGGTCACGGCATCCGCGTGTGGGGTCACGGTATCCGCGTGTAAGTCACGGTATCCGCGTGTGGGGTCACGGTGTATGTTTTATCCATGGCTCTGGGTTTACGCTTCTGCAGAAATCCCCATTAAAAGCTGATCTACCGGTATTATTATTAAGTCTGCGGTTCCCTCTGTTGGTCACTAACGGTACTGCACAGAAAGACTTCACAGGGGTCCCAGATTTGCAGCATTGCTTGTTCTCATATGTATATTTTGGGGCAATATTCATAAGTTTGGGGACAAACTGTTAATGTTTTTTTTAAACTGTTTTCTTGTCTATGGAGGTCACAATAGATTAGTTAGATTTACCCATACATGGAAAATATACAGAGCCTGCCCTTGAGTTTACTGTAGTCTTATGCTGGGCTCGTGAGCTTACAATCAAATTCTGTGTTATGCCCTGAGAATATCAGATGAAAGACGCACAGGATTTTTGCTGCTAATAATGAAAATTATTATTTTTTTTCCATGGGAGGTATATTTACGCGCCGCCGCTGCTGTTCTTTTATTTGTAAAGTTGAGTCGTTCGATGCAGAGAGGGGGCCGCCTGCGTGACTCTATGAACCGGAATATTTTATTTTAGAGATTTATCTTGTTCTGAAAGTTCGTTCTTCTTTAGCGAACGTTTGCTTTGGACAGAACGCGTAAGCAATAGCCGAGCGATGATATTTTTATAGATAAGCGGAGTCCGTGAATTCTGCTTAAAAAATAACATTTGCTATTTCTGGCCTAACCTTCCTTCTGTTGCTCTTTACATCGAAGCGCGAATTGTGTTGCCAAAGTTGTCCCGGGAATTCCCAAGGCCTTTGGCTGGGTCACGCGTTCCCAGAGATACATTGTATTCATTTTTTGTCATTTATTTGTTTTTTGTGTGTTTTCTGCAGGTCCGCGACGCAGCAATAAACTGCTTGGTAGAAATTTATAGACACGTCGGGGAACGCGTGAGAGCCGACCTCAGCAAGAAGGGTCTGCCCCAGTCCCGGTGAGTACGTTGCCTCTTATCCCAGGTGTGCGTTTTCGGCGGTGTATATGCGGTTTGTGTATAATTTAACTAAAAATGTACGTTCAAATGTTTGGGGTCACCCGGCTGTTTTCGTGGAAAACAAGGAAATTTCTGGCTGTAACATAATTACAAAATGGTTTTCTAACCATTAATTAGGAGTGATGGGAGTGATAAAGGGCCATTGGAACACAGGAGTGATGGGAGTGATAAAGGGCCGTTGGAACACAGGAGTGATGGGAGTGATAAAGGGCCGTTGGAACACAGGAGTGATGGGAGTGATAAAGGGCCGTTGGAACACAGGAGTGATGGGAGTGATAAAGGGCCATTGGAACACAGGAGTGATGGGAGTGATAAAGGGCCGTTGGAACACAGGAGTGATGGGAGTGATAAAGGGCCATTGGAACACAGGAGTGATGGGAGTGATAAAGGGCTGTTGGAACACAGGAGTGATAAAACAAGGAAATTTCTAAGTGACTCCGTTTAATACAATTATTAGGGACACCGTGGCTTGTAGGCTCTGCGAGTGACGACCCCCCCTTTTTTTTTTCTTTCAGGTTGAATGTGATTTTCACCAAATTTGACGACGTACAGAAATCTGGAACCATGATCCAGACCTCGCTCGGTATGTAGAGTGTGCTGCGTGTAACGTGTGCTGCGTGTAACGTGTGCTCCGTGTAACGTGTGCTCCGTGTAACGTGTTGTGTGCGGACAGGGCGCGTCATTTGAAATGAATCCCTCTCTTTCGTATTTGCTGGGATTTCGCCTCGTCGCTCAGTTCCCCCGAAGGACTCTTTTACCGGGGGTTGCCGGTTTGTTTTGCTGCTGATTAGGTTCTTGCGCCGCTGTTTGTTCGGATGCGGCGTCTCCGTCGATAATCATTAATCCGGCGATCCGACGTCCCAGAGGAAGCTACAATAAATGAACTTATTAACGGCGTCAGAGGGCATGGCGTGTAAACGCAGCTAAAACTACAAACCTGTCCTCTGGCGTTTAGCCTCGTGTCAGGAATAACGCGCTGAGCGACGTCTGTCGTGGTTCCAGCTCCGAGAGAATCGTCCGATACAAAGAAATGTGACGGCCATTAAACAATAAAGCTTTCTGCGGGGAACAAAATCTCCTTGGGTTCCGGTTACTTTTTTGGCAAATCCCGACCCCTTCCCCCCACGCCGGGGGTTAACTGAACTCCGCAGCGCGGACGGCCCTGAGTTACTGCCAAGCCCGTCTATCAGCTTATCAAATCCCCCCTGCTTGAATACAGATGTGTTTTTAAAGATGTAACGATAACCTGATTTGTATCGAATATTGTACAATTCCGAACCTGCTGGCAGATCGGCCCCCGGCGGCCCCCGTCTAGTCGCCGGCTCCCCTGCTGTTAAGACTCAAACCTAAATCAGTCGTCTTAGATTCAGGAGCCGTATGTCTATCCCATGCCTGTTTAATCCCCTCACTGTATTACCCTCTACCGCTTCTGCTAGGAGGCTGTTCTTCTTATCTACCCCCCTTTAAAAAGCCATTACCCTGACACGTGTGATGAAATATTCAAAAGCAGTGAAATCTGCTGTGCGTTTAGCAGGAACGTAGCCCCCGGCCTCGCTCGCGCCTGCGCTGGTCGTCGTGTCGCTCCCCGGGGGACGTCAGCTCTCATATGCTGATCCTGTGATGTCCGCTGGATGCCGGACATCTCAGTGACTTTTTTGTCTGGCTGCGCGTGCTGAGAGTTGGATACAGGGGATGCTGAGGAAGATTTTTTGCCGGAGGATCTGCGCCCGTAAGAGCTAAAGGGTTAACATCCGCGGAGCTGCCCTCCGTCAGCCGTCAGTGAACGGGGTTTGTCCTTTCAGGGGCAGAGGGGCCGACGGCTCCCAGTGTATTAGAGGCGACCCGGGTTTAACTCCGTGTGTGCCGGGAAGGTTGTCACCCAGGGGTGAATGGGCGGAAATGTTTTTGGCTGAGCGACGGCCGTAAACTGAAATTAGGCTTTTTGAGGTTAAATTGGCATTTTTTTTTACATTTCTGTATTGTGCTATATCCTGAGGAGCGTGGCGGGGCGGTGGGCCGGCTGGCAGACCCTCCGGAGACGCAATGACACGCGTGGAACCGTCCAGCCTCTGACGTGTCCCTTTCTCTACAGATAAGAACTTCGATGATGAGGACTCGGTCGATAGTAACAGGCCTTCGTCCGCCAGCTCGTCTACATCGTCCAAGGCGCCGCCTGCCGCACGGAGGGTGGTGAACGTGGCGCCTGCCCGCCGACCGGGCACCTCGACTCTCACCAAGGCAGGAGGCGAGTATTCCAGGGGTTCGGGGTTACGTCTCTGCAGCGATAGGCCTGTTACATGAATATACGAGCGCCTGAGACCGCCGGGGGGCTTCAGAGCCTTCGCTGTGTCTGAATGCCCTCGGTAAGGGGCTTCGCGGCTCTGCTA